>NC_138198.1:116526633-116729869 GCF_964194105.1 Spermophilus citellus
TCATTTCCATTCTGTTTAGAAAAACCCCACTTGGGACCAATTTGTCTTGGGTCATTGTAAATCTTTAAAAAAAAAAAAAAACATTCCTTATTAACATGGTAGAACTTCCTAAAGAAGTATAAAAACTGAAGTATATATTAATTATCCTATCAGAGGCTGCCTGGACCAGACTGCGGAGGATGAGGGAAAGGGAGACTTTATAATGTGTTCACAGAGTCCACATTAAGACCGCCTCCCACACTTGCTTGAAAGATGGTTCCGGTTACCCAGCTAGAGAACACTGCTGAAAAACATCAGAGAATAAAAAGACTCCAGAAAAATGAAGACATATAACCAATCCTTGTCCCAGAAATTTTATTACTATGATATAATTAGAGGCAGGTTGCTAACTCTTATCATGTGCACAGTGGTATCAAGGAAAAGAGAATATTACTGAATCTCAGACTTATGAACAAGTCCTTCTACAATTACCTTCCATAACTGTATCAGGATCTGCAAATAATGGTACTTACTAATCTAGGATTAGCTAATTCTAACTTGATGACTCTGTATTAGTTCACTGTGAAGTATTTCTACAGGATAGTCTCCTACTTTATCATAAAACTATGAGGAGCTAAATTCTGTTTTTCTAGTTTGAAGGGTGTGTAGCAACAATTTGTTAAGAAATTGATAATAAATGGTGTTTTGAGAGCAATTTTAAAACTAATTTCAAATCTTCCCTCAAAGACAGAATTGCATAATATCCCTGTGTATCTTAATTTTTGAAATCATCTATTGTTACAAATCTGAACTATTATAATTTCTTGCTATAATAAGAAGGCTATAATAAATATAAATTTAAATTAACTATATGCACAAGTAATTTCTTAGGAGCAATTGCATAGTCATTTTAAAGATATGACACATAATGGGAAATTGCCTTCCAGAAAGTTTTTATCAACCTACACTACCGTATGAAGCATATGAGCAACATATGCTCAGCAACTGGTTAGCTTAGTTATTTTTTTAATGTTTGCCAATTTAATAAGTTAAAATTATATTTTCTTACTTGTAATCCCCCAGCTAATTGTGTAAGTAAACTTATTCATAGACAGTTTATAGATAATTTTATTTACTTTTTTGTGAATTTTTGATTGTCATTCAATCATTTTGAATGAATATTGGAATGATCATCTTTCTTAACACTGAATATAAATAATCTTTAATATGTTGAGAATAATAATCCCTTGTTATCTCATGCCTGCTAATATTTACACATAAAACTGTAACATTTTGAATGTTATATCAAAATTTTCCTTTACTATCTTTGATAATACTTTAGGAAGGGTCCCCAACCTGATAAAAAAATCATATTAACCTACATCTTCTCTTAGTAGTTTTACTTTCTTTTTCCATGTGTTTTAATAACCTGCATGTTTTCCTTTTCCCATTTCACTATTCAATGCCAAATATGTAATACAAATCAAGATGGAGCTTAATTAAAGTAAAAAACATAGCAAAGTATTTTAATCAGATTTTTAGTTGTTGTGACCAGAACAACTTTAGAGGAGGAAAAGTTTATTTGAGGGCTCAGGTTTCAGAGGTCTCAGTCCATAGACAGTGGGCTCCATACCTCAGGGCTGGAGGTGAGGATGAACATCATGGCAGAAGAGTGTGGTGGAGGGTAGCAGCTCACATGACGATCAAGAAGCAGAGAAAGACTCTCCACTCTCCAGATACAATATATGTATACCAAAAACAGGCCCCCAATGACCCATTTCCCCCAGTCACATACTCAGTTACCATTCAGTTAATCCCATCAGGGAATTACTTCACTGATTGGGTTAAGGCTCTCACAACCCAATCATTTGTCTTCTAAATTTTCTTGCATTATCTCACATATGAGTTTGTGGTGGACATTTAATATCTAAACCATAACACAAATGAAAGAGAACTAAGATAAGAGAGCCTACCCATTTCATAGTAGATCTTGAAAACTTCTAGAGTTTAGAAGAGTACAGTTCTAGAAACTGCTGTACTAAAATATACCCACTTTCTCACTTGTGTGAAACCACAATCAAAAGACATGCCATAAATAAAATAACTACAAGTTTTGAAAAAAAAAGAAGCACTAATATGTAAGTGTATTCATTGATATACAGTTCCTTTTGATCACAGAAACACTTAAAGAAAAGTACTAAAATAAAATATATTCACGAGATCTGTTTGGAGGGTTTCTTTTCTATTCAGTCCTTCAGTATTCATTTTGCTTATTTTAATGTGTGTTTTTTTTAATTTTTGAACAACTGTTATTTTATTAAAAGTAAAATATGTCACTGGTTAAAAAAAAAAAAAAAAAACCCAAGAGGGCACTGACAATTCCCTGCCCTACCACCAAAGTCCAATCCCCAAAAGTAAACTTCAGGTTGTTTCTTCACTTTGGCAATTTATTCCTATGTAGTATGCTTATACAGAGAGATAATAACTAAAATATTCGCTCCTAATATTAGTAGTTGACATCCCAGTTGAGTAGTTTAAGATTTAGTTCCATTTACTTACTGGGGTCCACACATGCTAGGCAAGTGCTCTATACAGCTGACCCACATCCCCAACCCCAATTTAGTTCTCTGTAAACGTTTCTATCCATTATCCCTTCCCTCACCTCAACATACTTGTATGTAAATATTAATTGAAAAACGTTATACTCCATGTATGTATAATATGGCAAAATACACTCTCCTATCATGTATATCTAAACAGACATTTCAAAAATCAAAAAATACTGGTAATTAGAAATACAGATTTCTTCACAAATTTACTGTACATTTTTCATCTTTAAAGCTTAGAATAAAAGTATGCCAGGTGGGGGCTGATGTAGCTCAGTGGCACAGCACTCGTCTCACAAGTGGGAGGCACTGGGTTCAATCCTAAGCACCACATACAAATGAAATAAAGGTACTGTGTCCTAAAACTAAAAAAAATTTTTTTAAAAAAGTATGCCAGGTACTCTGTGAAGACTATTTAAAAGCAAATTTATTAAAGTATTTCAGGATTGCTCTAATAATAATAATAATAATAATAATAATTTACCTTATTATGTATGCCTTGTTTTCTATGGGGCGAAGTAATATATTAAGATGAGAGAGTCAAACATCCCCTGAGTTGAAGCTGAAGATAAATTTTACCTGGCACAGGTGCTGTGCCTGGTCAGCAAGGGTAGAGTCAGTGCAGTGGCTCCCTAAGAGGAGAGGTTTTTCTCTGAGAGAGCAGCTCACATTTTTTATGCCCAAAGCCACTTTGAAATCTTGGACTCAGAAGGAAAGTTCTTGCCTCTTTAAACAATCAGGCATAGAATAATGACTGTTTTATCTCTAATTCTACATCCATATTTATCACTCTGGTTCTAACTAGTGGTTCCTCCCAACTTCCTGCCATAACCCAAGCACGAAAGTTTATGTCATGGTTATTTCATCTTTTCTCACCCCCCTCCCTTCATGTCTGGTCAGTTGGCAAACAATGGTGACTGTACTTCCTCCAGGTTTCAGACATGCACCAATCTCCCCTCCTCTAGACAACCAAATATGTTACAAGCACTTCATTCCAATATCCAAAGCTCCTAGCCAGTGGTTTTTGCCCTTATTTCCTGTCTCATATCTCATTACCTCTCCTGAATAGACCATATTATCTAAACAAACTGAATTATTATTCTTCCAGATAGGCCCTTGATGTTCGGTATCCGTACTTTGGGTCTGCAGTTTTTTTCACCTCGATTGGCCCTCCTCTCTTATCTTTCAAGGACTGGTTTGTAAGCTACCTTAAACCTTTTACACCCACACAGAAATCACATCTCTTTCTTCTGACCTGGACTGGCATCTTGTGTTAGGGGTCTGGTGGCCCTTATCACAAATAGATCTGTACTACAATCCGTTATGTGCTAAGCACATACTGTGGAGTCACTTCTGGGGAAGAATTCTAGTTCATCCTCTTACCAGGTAGGGAGCATTTACTAATTATCCATGGCACAAACACATCACCACCAAACTCAAGGAAATAGGAAGAAAAATGCAAATTGTGTCTCCTGAAGAGGTGACCCTGGCACACCACTGTTGGTCTCTTTGTTGCCGCAGTCTGGCTGCAACAAGATAACCGGGGGGGTGACAAGCAACTTGTGTACATTGATACAGCAGGAGTGGGAGCCGTTTATTGTAGGACAGGAGGGGTATATATACATTCCACACAGCTTATCTTAATTAACATAAACTAGATACAGCAGTCAACCAATCAGGAATCTCCACATTTAATGGCTCGCTGGCGTTACTTCACAAACCACTCCCTCTGGCAAAATGCCAGGCGCCATCCAGACTTGTTTACAGACCTTAACATTTCTCTGGCAAAATGCCAGGCGCCATCCTGACTTGTTTACAGACTCTAACACTTTGTAAAATGGGAAAATAGAACCTTTTATGGAATTCTTATAAATATTAAAATATAAATTAAATATAAATTACTCAACACAGCCTGGCATAGAATAAATACTCCAGGCCATTACTTCTGCTGCTATTGCTTGTGCTACGACTGCTACTACAATACTATCATCATTGATAGTAATGCTGCAACACTTAGCCTATTCCTACTACTATTTTTATCACTACTATTCATGGTAATATCTCCCCTGATACTGTAATCTCCTTGAAGGAGAGAAAGGTAACTAATATTTATCTACTATTTTTCAGGACAAAACTAAGTGTCTGTCAAACACTGTGCTAGGTGTTTCATGTTTATTTTCTCACTTAATTCTCACAATCACCCTATGGAATAGAGTCTATAATCATCTATAGTTTGTAAATGACAAACTAACACTGGAGGAGTTTGTTACTTGCTCAAGATTGCACAGAGAGTAAGTGGTATGGCTGAAATGCAAACTCAAGCCATTCTTTGATTAAATGTATTTGATACTAAAAATCTTAATTTTAGATAGCAAACTTATCTGTTCTCCAAATTCTACTTCCTATGGGTGAATGTTTGTGGTCCAGGAAAGACTACAGAATTGCCCTACCTTCCTGAAGTTTTATACAAAGGCAAAGTAATAAAGAGAAAACACTGAGTAGCGATTATTTGCAACTTCTTATCAAAGAAGAACATTAGCCAAAGGATTACGTTTCAAATACATGCTTTTTTAATGAACAAGCACAAATTTAATGCAATTATAAATGCCTCATAAGATGAGACATTAGTGACCATGTGGGACAATTCTCAAAAATCAAAATTGATCATTCTTGTCTGACTGCAGTCAAAGAAATTGTCCATGGACTGGACTGTACTTTCATAAGCTTGATTAAAAGTGAAAACTAGAGGAATGGTAAAGTAGGTCAAAAACTTTCTGACTCCTTGAGGATTAAAACATTTACTAGATACTAAGTATGTGTGAAAGGATCAGTAAGAATCTATTTGCCAGTCTTGGAGGCTAAGGAAGGAAAGACAGGGTACCCTCAAGTGGAAAAAGTGATTAAAATGAGAATGAAGAGCAGAGAGAAATTAAGCATGAACTTGAGCAGAGGATTTCTAAAGTGGGGATGCCTTTACTCATGACCCAAGCAAGGGAATTTATAGCTAGCAGGTCAACATGCACACAGAAGACACAAAGCAGGTCTCATGATGGAACCAATCGGGTTTTTCAAAGCCAGCTCTTAATTGTATAATTCAAGCTTTCTACTCCTTTTGTGTTTGTTTGTTCTATTCCTCTCATCCGTATATGCACACAAGCACACTTATATCCCTATCCTTCCATAAAACTAGATATTGCTCCGCAACTTCAATTAAGCCACCTTGAACCTTTTTCCCACCCCAGGAACCCCACAGTTCCATTTATAAGACAGCACTCCCTCCCATAAATTAGTTTGGTTTTGGGAAAGAAAGGGAGGGCAAAGAGGAGTCAGAACAGGAAAGAAAACTGACAATAGTTTGAGTGAGTACTATGAAAGCTGAATCTCTAGGCTCAGTATTTTCAGTTTTTGAGGAACTTGGAGAAGAAAGAAAAGAATTAAGTAGCCAAATTTGAATAAGCAAGACTTTTGACCACCTGTTCCAAGAAATCACCATAGAAATTAAGTATTCTTCATTTTTTCTTTGTTCATTGTTAAGTAACATCGTAATTCCTCAGTTCTATATACACCATCAATTAATTAACAATTTCTGAGTGGTGAAGGAATAAAATATGGGTACATTAAATATATATACACTTATTTTAAAACACACCCCATTTCAGAAGTGTTAAGTTGGGAAAAGGGGATGCTGTGAGCCAGGTGAGGCCTGTGTTGGGAAATGGAGGTGAGACCACAACTCAAAATACAGGAAATCTAGTAGGTGGGTAACTCTTCTGGCTCTACTGAAATTTGACTGCCTTCACAGATAAGTGGCTTTGGGAAGGCTGATGAGTTGATGGTCACAATGAGGGATGGAGCTTGTCCTCATCTAATGACTGTCCCCTAGAAAGAAATGGAGATGGATAGGACCACTGTAGTAAACGAAATGACTTCTGGTCAAAGAACAGCTCACCTTTCAACATACAAAATCATATTATACACCTTCCCCAAACAGATCCCTGATGGCAGATCTGGGTCATTGACACAGATATATGTAAACAAAACCAGTGATTTCAAAGTTTGGTTACCGAGGCACTGAAAATATATTTTATGAAATTCCACAATGAAGATATTGTTGTTCATGAGCCACAAATATTATCTATCATTACATGAACTTTCATTCCCATCTAGACTGTGACACCTATGTCATTCTCTGGGAGTCTGTAATCTATGTTGAAAGATTTTTGACTCCTAAGTAAAATGAACATGCTCATATTTCTCAAGAAAAATCCTTGATTGTGAGGCAGAATAACATTGTGACATAGAGTTTTTTGTATTCTGATTTGATGTTGATGTACCTTATGGTACACTGACATGTTTCATTGTAATATCTAACATTTCCATAAAGTCTCTTTTTTTCTTTTAAGTGTACTTTTGAGGCTCTTTCTATAAGTAAAGGTGATAGCTTAAGAAGTTTAGCTGCCTAAAACCATGACACCACTATCTACATTTCCCTTAGTGAAGGTATTAGGCCATATCAGAACATTAAACACCCCACCTTCACATGAGGAGTAGCTAACAGTTGCTGGCTGCTTCTACAGAGATATCACTAGAGCTTTTCTAGGTAATACTTCCACTAAACATTGAAAAGCTCAGGAAAACTAGAATAATGAGGAAATAAATCAGAGGAAGACCATAAAAACCCAGTTCATTTCAAGAAGAAAGCAGTAACCATCTCTCCCCACTACGTTTTAAATATCACAATGAATTTAAGTAACAAAATAAACAATTTACTGAGAGCACACTTTATATGCAACTTTAATTTCTTCCAACTGTGTTCATTACCAAGCTGTTCACTTTCTTAAGGAAGGGTGTGTTTGGGGGGGGGGGGTCTTTTAAAAGACTCATTTAACACAAAAGTCAATTTCCACTAATGTATTCTTCATGTGGCATATGTAGTCTTCCTATACCAATCTATATATACAAATATTCATAGATCAGTATCTTCCTTTATAAGAACAACAATTACCCCCAAAACACATAATCTATTCATATCCATACAAAAAAACATGAATATGAGAACCATATCATTTATAATACCTGCAAACTGGTTAATATTTCTGATAGAACTAATTTTTCCCTTCATTTGTATAAAAGCAGCTTGAATGGTGATAAAAATAAGTAATTACTGTATAACTAAATATTTACTTTCTAAAAAAGTGTGCAAGGAGTGTTTTTCATGCATTTCACCCTCAGGAAGCAGAAATAATATCCTTTCTATCAAATGTCTCCATTAAGTTCTTTAACATAGAAAGAGTTAACAGGCAATTCCCCTTCTCCCTCCCATTCCCTCCCACCTCTCTTCCCTATTTAGTGGTAATCCTCTTCTCATGCTCTTCCTCCCTACTCTATTTTGAGTCACCTCCCTTATATCAGAGAAGACATTCGGCATTTGTTTTTTAGGGATTGGCTAACTTCACTTAGCATAATCTGCTCTAATGCCATCCATTTCCCTGCAAATGCCATGATCTTGTTATACAAAATACATGTATGACGATGTGAGGGGGAAGAAAAAAAAGAGAGAGAAATGTGTCACAGTAGATTGGGTAGATAGAGGTGATGGGAGAGGAGGTAAGGGGAGGGGGGGATAGGAAGGGCAGCAGAATAAAATAGACACTAGTATTGCTGTATGTATAAAGGTGGCCGTATAACCAATGTGATCCTGCAACCTGTACACGTGGAAAAATGAGAATTCATACCCCATTTGAATCAAATGTATAATATGTCAATATCATTGTATTGTCATGAGCAACTAATAAAAGAAAGAAAGAAAGAAAGAGTTAACAGGCAGCAGTCTTTGTTACTGAATCTGAGAAGTTCAGGGACCATGGGGTCTCACAGGATCACCAAGGGCTCTGCAGGCCTTTTGGACCCCAAAGCCACTTTTGTATGTGTTCTGTGAAAGGGAAGAAAATAAGAACTTTGCACTAGTTTGTAGGAGGCCCAAGTGAGCAAAAGAGGAAGATGAAAGCTGAGGCAACTGAACTGCCTACAAAATATTCATCACAAAGTTTCCAATGAATACTTTTTTTTCCTTGAGCTCCTCAGATCACACCTACAGGTAAACTCAGGGGGGTTTAATTAGTAAGAATGTATGCCCAGTTTGTAAGAAATGGGGAAACATAAAGGGCACTACTTTACATCTCCCAAAATTCATTCTGTCCATGAAATTTAGCCAGTGGAAACAGAATACGGAACACTTACACACCCACACACAATGCACACTTACATCCAAAGCAAGCTGCTAAAACTGGTCAAAGAAAATAAGTGATATGAGTGCTTAGGCACTCTTACACAGAAATAAAATAACATATTGTACAAAATGAGTATAAGATATTTTAAAATAGTATATTTATAAGATATATTTAAATAGTGAATATGAGAAAGCAAAAACCAGTTCTGATGACGACAGGTGGAAGATGAGAAATGAATTAGAATCAATGCATTCATTTTAAGTCTCTTTCAGAAAAGGAAAATTATTTAGTTGCATAGATCTGAAGTCCCCCAAGTATACATATTTGTTCTAATACATGACAGCAGTTCTTCAAATTAACAGTGAAAATATTTAGCTCATGAAAACATTTTGGTTGTTTTGACAGTATGGCTTGAGTGTTATGCCACCTCATTAAACCCAACCAAGCAAGGAAAGAAAAGGTTGATGAAGTCATAGCCCAGGAGTGAGGTCACCAGCTAAACCCAACTTCATAGCAACAAAAGAAGTCTGACTGATGAAAGGTCTCCCCTGGGTAGAAGTAACATCCTTTTGCCTAAATGAGTCTTTCAGGTTAGGAAAGGGAATTTGTTGGACAGACTCTTAGCTCACTCACGGTGGCATGTTACTAATAGCACTTTGAAGTCTGTTGGGAAGGATATAATGATTAACTGACCACTCAATGTCCTACAAAGGTCACATTAGCAGCCCCTATCAGTGCTTCAAAGCTGAAGCACTAGAGTGTGAATCTTGAATGCTCATGAGCTCAGAGAATGACTAAAGTCAGAAGTGATCCATGACTGCTTAGAAATGAAGCCTGAGACTCCTAGCATTATCAATAACAGAGATAGGCACAAGATAACAGGGCGGGGGTGGGGGGGGTGATTTCACTGTTTTTTTAATAAGCCAAGAAAAGCAATTGAAATAGAGTTATTAACTAAATTTTGGAAGTGAACACTGTTTTTAAGGATTCAGAAGACTAGCTGAGTACAAATATTTCAAAGAAAGTACTTTTAATTTTCAAACCAATCAATAATACAGTATACCCTCCAGTTAAGTTGTCCTGAGAAGAAAGTTATTCACTAGTTTTATTTCCACTGAATCCGTATCCAAAGGGTTGGGACGGATTACAACAAAAGATGTTGTCTTCTTTGTACCAAAATATTATATCTGACTAAAGCATTTCTAGTCGACTCTTTAATTCATTGAGTAGAAAACTGAATATTTACTGACTTTTCTTGAAAGCCTGAAACCAGCCCAATAGGAAAAGAATTTGACATCATCACACTGTGTTTCCTTAATTTGACAGGAAGTTAACTTCAAGCAGACTGACTTGAATCAGGATCTCATTTGGGAAGCATCCGTATCCAATAAACTTTTTAATTTGGAAAATACTCGAGTACCAGTGGCTTATCGTCCTATACTTTTCTTTCCAAAATCCTGCAATCCCATGTGGACTTCTGGTAGAATGAGCAATGCAAAGAGCTGGCTTGGACTTGGCATGTCCTTATACTTCTGGGGATTGATGGACCTTACAACCACCGTTCTCTCAGGCAACTCAACACCACAAGGTGAATTAGAAACACTCCTGTCAGACAAGCCACAGTCACATCAGCGAACCAAGAGGAGCTGGGTTTGGAACCAGTTTTTCGTTCTGGAAGAGTACACTGGGACTGACCCTTTGTATGTTGGCAAGGTAAGATGTACCCAGCAGAAAGATAAATTATCAGCATATCTGATGTAACAACTGCATATAAATATAAACTGAGTATAAAGGCTCGTCTAGGCCCAACTAGTGGCATGTTACTTGACCCCTAGCAGGTCAAGTATAAAATATAGCTTCTGCTCTGTCAGACACCAGTTAAAAAGGAAAGATTTTTCTCCTTGTCCATCCCTATGTTCAGAGTGACAGAAACTAAAATGGGGGTTTTGAAGGAAATGCCTTAGACCCTTCCAAGAGCCAGTCCCAACAGGGGCAACTGCAGCCCCCTGGGAATGACAGGATGGGAAGAGAGAAAGGGAAACATGAAGGGGAGAGCAGAGGTTTTATGCTTTGTTTTTTTGTTTTGTTTTGGATTTTTTTTTTCAAAGCATGTCCACAGGTATAGCCTAAGGCCCAAATTCAATGGGAAAAAAAAAGAAGAAGAATAAAACATTCTTCATTCTTCATTTCAGGATATCCTAGCATGTGCTTTAGGACAGATGGAGACAATCAATGAATATATTTATAAACTTTATGCTTGAATTCCCTTGATTTATCTATCATCATTTCATTTTTAATCCTGGCTCTCTACTGTGTTTACTTTATTTGGATGTTAATCAAAGACCATTTTGTGAAAGCAACCAAGTGAGAGAGAATGGGAGACAAGGAATTAATTAGAAAATAAATAATTCATTCAAATGGTAACTTTAAAACACTTGTTTATCCCCAAAGCTAAAAGCATGAGTTTCAGACTCAAACACCTGTGGTTCAAAGCCTGGGTTCACTAGGTACTTTCAGAAAGACTTTGGAGGTCACCAAGCCCTGTCAGCCCTGCCTCCTCAGCTGTCCAATGAGGAGAACAAAAGAATTGAAGAGTTGCTACTTCTCAGGAGTTGTCTGCCTGAGATCTTCTCCACTCCCACTCACTCCTTAACCCAGTTACCTGGCTCTGTCCCTACCTCTGCACTATTTTCACCACTCGGCAGGACCTACTTACTGCCCAATCCAATGACTTCACTTTATGGAACCTCTTACTGACAGCTTTAAAGATCCTCACCCATCCTGCCTTCCCATTTCTTTCTCCTCTATCAACATCATGACCATCACAATCCTGTTTTTCCTCCTCTATTCCCAGCCTCATTTGCTGGTCCCCTCCTTGGGCTCAGTCATTGCTGGGTTTGTCTGATTCACCTAGGTGCTTCCCCATTCACACTCCTTCCCTGGTGCATGAGCCACTCCTGTGATTTTAAACACTCTCTCTATGTGAATAAGTGTAAAATCTCCATCTCTGATTAAAACGACCCATCATACTCCTGCTACATATATGATATCACCATGTTTATGACTCACAGGTCTTTAAAACATATCATGTCCAATGAGGAACGCTAGTTTTTCCTTTCAAACCTAGTCTGCTCCAGTCTTCCCTATCTCAACATTACCATCACCCTATTTAAAAAAACAAAAACCTAGTGGTCACTCTTCCCTTTCCTTAAATGCCACATTCTCTCCATCTGCAATTCTGTTAGTCCTATGCCAGAATAATTCCAAAATCCTTCATCTCTCTCATCTCTACTTCAATAATTACCTCTCACCTGGCAAATACCTAGCCTGTTAGTCTCCTTGTATGCACCTGCACTTCCTTCCAACATATTCTCCATATGTGATTTTTTTAAAGTATATCAGATTATGTCAGTTTTCAAATCTCTTTGATGTCTTCCCATTGGAAGGGAAGGAGGCCCTCCTAAAGCCCCCCACAGCTTAGTGACCTGGCCTGTCTCTGGCATCCAGCCATGACCTATGCTACTCTTGCTCTTGTTCTGTTCCAGAGACATGACGTTCTGGCAGTTCCTACAACGTGTCAAGTGTTTCCTGTTGTTACTCCATAATTAAATGTTCTTCTCTGATTTCTCCCATGATTGGCTCCTCTTTCTCCTTTTCCTTGGCCTTTCTCAGGAGGAGTCCCTCATTTACTCTCTCATCATCATTTGTTTCACAGCTTTAATCACAACCCACAATATTTATTTTTCATTTACATGTTCATTGTCTGGAGTCCCTGACTAGACCAGAAGATGAATACGATACGGATATTGCTCCCATTTTATCTCCAAGGTCTAATGTGGCATCTGTCACATACAAGATGCTCAAAAAGATATTTAATGAGGATAAATAAGTGAGCACCTTGTATCATGGTAAGGATTAGAAAAACTAATGTATATAAAATGCTTAGCACAGTACCTGGTCCAGAGTAAAATTTTAATCGTCATGACCTTGTGGAAATAAGTAGCAGCAGCAGCAGTGTAGGGAGTTCATTACGGGAATTTAGCAGCTTCCTAATGCATACCTAATGCAGCTGCAAACCCCATGGCCTCAAAACCTGAGTTTCTTTCACTTCTCTTTTCTTATCTTTTTATCGTTCATGTACAATTAGTCACTGTATCTGTCGATACTTCCTTGCCAGTCTCTCTGAGAGTTACCTCTTCCCCTCCTAGCTGTCATTACTGTTATCCTCTATTCTTTGTGATTAGATTAACTGAGCAGACGCTGCCTGTCTCCCTGTATGAAGTTCTTTACACCCTTCTTTCAGGGCCCAGGACATTTTACCTCCTCAAAGCACCTTCTCCAGCACGTTGCTCCTCTGATTAAGAAAGTATTGCAACTCTTGAATGTTTAGCCAAGCTCCTGGCACAGGTTCAAAGATTCTGCCTCCCTTATCCAAACCCCTCCCACAATTTCTCAAATTAGGAACTCATTCCACCCAAGCCAGATTCCTTACAGGCACACCCAATCCATCAGTACTCACCCCAGATGTGTGCCCATGTGACTGTCCTGCCAAGGATATGCTATCACCTCTTCTCTTAAGTCACATTCAGATTCCTTGGGGTCTCACCTTAAAAGCCATTTCTGTCATGAACACATCTTCCATGTACTCTGAATTCCAAAGCCGTCTACTCTTTGATATTTTTAAGACACATCTTCCATGGCTATTGCTAAAATAAATAAGAAAAGAATACATTTGGATCAAGTAATTGCTTTGTAGGTCTCTACAATTTAGGACTCTCTTCCCTCCTTCAAAGCATAGAAACTGATATTTGCTCCCCAATCTTGTCTACACCTCCCAGACCTACCATAGCAGGAAGACAAGGGTAGCTAAGATTTTATTGGACTACCACAAACAGTACCACAGTACTGTTTCAGTCACATTCACCTGAAGCAGGTCATTTAATCATTATAACAATATTGTGAGATAAGTAGAGATAAGTATAATTAACCTAGGGAACTAGGCTTGGCAAGGTTACATTCTTGCCCAAAGTTATACTGAAGTAGGAGGTAAAGCCTGGATCAAGACATCTATCGCTCTTACACCAAAGCCATGGGATTTCCTTTACATTACTCTTCTTGTGGCCAGTGACCTAAAGACTCAGCCCTGAGGATACACAGGGAGATCAGGCATGGAACCAGCCTGACTGCTTCTTGAACCCTTTATCACTGATGCTCAGGAGGATTTAGCTGTGTAGCACCCTGGAGGACTGAGTGCTCATCCTGTCCTGACTTCCTCCACCCGACCACAGGACAGCCACACGCCTCAGCAGTCATCTGGTCCCGTCAGCACACCAGTAATGGGGGAAAGTTTCACCCTGCCCTGAGCATGTTACCTCCACATGAAGAGAGTTATACATCCCCTTTCACTTTCTTTTGAAAGAAAATTCATCCACCTTTCATTCTCTTTATCCTGGGGTCATTCACCTTGTCACCTTGAGCTCCAAAAGATGTCTGTTTAGAGAACCTGCCAGAGTATTTGCCTACTTCAGGAAGGAGCATGGCAACAATTATCAACTAAAATTGGTGTGGCCTTATAAAATCCACACTGGGCTTTCTAGGAACCGGCAGCGTGAGTTAAGGCTAGATTACACTGACGTATGCAAAAAGAAGACACGGAGAGCCTGTGCTTTTACAGGAATCTGAGTAGTTGTTAACCTACATGGACACTAACCACAACTGTAGCACTTACTAAATTTTCAGAGCATCAGAAAACCCTCTGAGAACAAACTTTTATTTGTTTTATTTACATATATTTTTACTTTTTTTTAGTGCAGTACTATACTAGAGATTGAACCCTGGGTCCAGGGTTGTTCTGCCACAGAACTATGTCTCCAGTCGTTTGTTTATTTTGAGGCAGTGTCTGCTAACTTGCCCAAGTTACAGTCTCCCTGCCTCCAAAGTTGCTGGCATGTGCCAGAGCACGGCTTATCACCCTAGTTCTCAAAGTCCTAAATCAACAGAGATTTTGGAGATTTTTTTTCCATCACTTGCTACTCCTTTTGATGAAGATCTTAAAAACTAAAGAATTGGGGCTGGTGTTGTAGCTCAGTGGTAGAGCACTTGCCTATGTGTGAGGCACTGGATTCAATTCTCAGCACCACATATTTATAAATTAATAAATAAAATAAAGGTCCAGTGACAATTTAAATTTTTTTAAAATCTAAATAATTATTAGGATAAATAAGATACCAACTATCTTATTCTGTCTAGATTGTTTTTTTTGGGGGGGAGGGGGAGGGTTGCCCAAGACATACATAACTGTGTGCTGCCACCTGTACTGTGCAAGAAGACCCTTGCTTCCTCTGAATAGTATTCAATGTTAGTTAGATTAAATAGGGATAAATATAAAACTCATTTTCATTGCACTGCCAATTTGTTGAGTGACTTCAAGAAAAGCTATTAAGGTTCCTCTTTGCATTTTTGCAACCAAATATATATTCTCTGGCTGTTAAACCCCCATACTCCATAATATTTACTGTGTTGATTTTAAGCTCTTTAGTGTCTCACCCTGGTAACCACCTTTTCATACTCCACTGTTTGATCTGTGATGGGACTCTGCAAGCCACAATCTCTTTTTCCAATTGGCTCCCCATAGGTTCTACTCTTAGAATGTACCAGAGGGAGGATGAGAGGCTGGAATGGAAGAAGGGACTGGCTCCTTTACTTCCCAGCAGTTGGTTCTAGTTTGGAGGCTTCTTCGCTCTCAGCCCCATTACACCCACTCAGCAATACCCGACACAAGTCTGCAGGACTTGGAGAGGGGTGAACTCCTCTAAGTCCTGAGGTTCCAGATCAAGAGCAACTCTCTCTACTCCAGAAGCCTGGCCCAGCCTCCAAGGTGCCTCCTCCAAGGGTGGGAGCTCCAACTCCTGCTCTTCTTTGCTCTGCCACAGGGGCCTTAGTTATTTCCTGGAATTACTATCATTCTGATCCTCAGTGTTTCCCTCTTGCCTTTTCAGTCCTCGAAAATCAATGTTCTCTATTAAAATAACAGTAGGTTTTGTTCTCTGACAAAATCCTGAACTATTCCTCAGAAATCAGTTCTGCACAAGGTCTATACCTACCCCTTCATAAGCTAATGCTCTTCCTGGCCAAGAGAGGCCTCTTCTGCTTCTCTGTGGGAATCTTTCCTCTCTTCATCCTTCCCTCCCTTCTCTTGCAAACATGCAAACACACACTCAGAAGCCACCGGAAAGATGATAGCTCTTTTAAAACAAAGGCAACATGGCTCTACAAAAAGCCTTAGCCCCAACCCAACACCATGCTTTCAATAAAATTTTATTGAGCATGTAACACATGTCAGGGCTGACACCAAGATGAAGGTCACATAGCCCTACTGTCAAGGAATTCACAGTCAAGAGAGTACTTGGAATTCCTTTCCCAATACAGAGGAAAGCAAAGACAACAGAGCTGAGATTCAGCCCAGATTACACTGGACATGAAGCAACCTAATCAACCCCAGGAACCAAAACTCTGTCCTCAGGAGCAGTGACCTGAGCTTCTGGTGTTTGTTAGGCACTCTTCAAGGGCACAGCACCATCCTCAGCCTAAGTGTTCCTAGCCTTCTAATGTTCTCAGGCCAAAACATTTTAGATGATAAAAGATCACCTCAAACAGTCCAGAGTTCATACTTTATATCAACCTCTATCCCCACCCCAACCTGAATAATATATCATGCCCTAAATTAGCTTGTTTCATTTTACATCCTATGACATATGCCTTAAAAATTCTCTCTCTCTCTCTCTCTCTCTCTCTCTCTCTCTCTCTCTCTTTCTCTCTCATACACACACACACACACACACACACACACACACACAGAGTAAACAAACACATACACATATTTTTTTTCTTTTTTAATTTAAGAAACATCCCAAAATCTTTGTCCTTTTCCTAATTCCATTCCTCTACCAGAGAACACAGTTTCATATGGAATAGATTTTCATTTCTTTGTACACAGATCCAAATGAAATATCTTTCTATCCTACACACTAAGAACTGGGCGCTTCTGCTTTTTTATCTGCATAGAGAAAATTTGAGTTGTTAAAAAAAATAAAAATAAGTTCTCACCTTTCTTCATTCCATGTAATTACTGTACATGGAATGAAAAAAGGTGAGAACTTCATATTGTACATAGAATGCTTTTAAAGAAAAAAAAACACAGTTATTTTTCTGGTCAGTTTTATTCTTACTTCCCTTTTCTAGATAAGACATGGATGAGTTCCTTTAGGCAGCAAAATTACTGCCTGCAGGACTTGGCCAGAAGTCAGTTTGCAATCAGCCAGTCACAGCTTCCAAAGCCATCCCTGTCTGGGGATGTTGTGAATACATTCCAGGTGTCTTCTCGGTTCCCATGCTTGTTAGTCCTTAGAGAAACAGCCCCACCAGTGCTTCAGGCAGCCATCAGGCTACCATAACTAAAAAGCCTGCAGCTGCTTCTGCCTTCTTGGCTACATTCCTGGAGGCCTGATGCAATCAGGGAAGAGTGAGTATGTTAATACCCTTTTCTCTGTGCAGGTATATCATCATTGTAAATGGCCCCATTTGTAGTGTTGCTATTATGGGAAAGTCACTGTGTTTATATACATTAATCTCTAATGATCCCAGTAACCCTCCAAAGTAAGTATTACTACTGTTCTCTGTTTATAATGTGAAGAATTAAGGGTTACAGACAGTAAATAATTTGTCAAGGGCATTCAGATTACAACTGACACAGACAGTGTTCAGGTCAGATATATTTGGCTCTCTGCCCTAAGCTTAATACTGGCTGTCTGTTTTATAAATTAATCTCATAAACTCCATCACTGAACTATGCAGTGTTAGTAGTGCAGGCAAAAACAGAGTTCAGTGATGTTGATTAAATTTAACTAATTTTTGTTGTCCCCTTTATAAAAAGACCATTACCTAAAAGCAGCACAAAATTCTAGGCTTCTTGTCACTCATATTCATTACCTACAATTATTAATGCAGAAATGTGTTTCTAAGCCAGAGGTATAAATAGACTCCTCTACAGTATTATTATAAAACTATCTAGGAGGAATATAGTTGGTGGGAAGATAAAGGCATGTCCCTAACTCAAAGACACACACACACACACACACACACACACACACACACACACAGAGATTTAAGTGATTCAGTTATGAATCCAAGGACAAGTCCCATCAAAAGGAGAGATACACTGATATAAAAAAAAAAATACTCACCAGCAGGTAAATTCTATTTGACGTGTGAAATACATGGGCAAGCACAGTTCTACTAAACAAATCCACCAAATTGGAGTCACAGAAATAAAGAATTGCAAGAATTCCTGGAAATTATTTAATATTTCCATATAGTAGACTTAGCCTCTTAATGAATCACTTCATCAATTTTTCAGCAAACATTAAAATTTTGATATTCCAAAAATTAATTGATAGCAATTTTTCAAAAATTTTTAATATATTTAGGCTATCCACCCCCTCCTCCTTCATTTTTTTCTTCTTCAATGGAAAAGTAAATGTTCCTCCCTACTAGACTTCTTTATTCACACATCAAAAGTCTACACTTTTCAAGATGTTTTCTATCTGTATTCTTCAAGAAGATTACTTTTAAAATAGTATGCTCAGGATTCTGAATATGTTGCAGAAAAAAATATTAACCAATCTCTATTTGCTCTTTGATAACAATCATGTTCAAAGCTTATTAGTTCTTTGTAGACAGACTTTTTAAACATTTAAGTGAAAAAAAAAATCCCTGGGTGAAGGGTGGTTCTAAGTCCATATCCAATGAGATCTTGGTGCTTTTCTCTCCCAGCTTCATTCAGATATGGACAGAGGAGATGGATCCATCAAATATATCCTTTCTGGAGAAGGCGCAGGCATAGTGTTTACCATTGACGACACCACTGGTGACATCCATGCCATTCAGAGGCTTGATCGAGAGGAAAGAGCCCAGTACACTTTAAGGGCTCAAGCACTGGACAGGCGGACAGGCCGACCAATGGAGCCAGAGTCAGAGTTTATCATCAAAATACAAGACATCAACGACAATGAGCCCAAGTTCCTAGATGGACCTTACGTTGCCACTGTGCCAGAAATGTCACCAGTGGGTAAGGTGGTGATTCACTAACTTTCACAAACAGCAAATGCATTATGGGGGCAGGTGGTGGGGATGCAGAAAAGGAGACAATGCACAAGGCAGCTCACAAATTACAAAACTGAACCCAAAATGACAACTAAGTCCCTTGACAGAGAGCAAGCTACTTAGGCATATAAGCAGTCGCAGTAAATAATAAGAATGAATTGTTTTCCAGCTCTGATTCTTTAAAAACAAAAGAATAGATTGGCACGTACATACATGCATGTGTGTGTGTGTGAGTGTGTGTGTGTGTGTGTGCGTGTGTATTTGATTAATAAGGGGGAAGCATTTTGCTATTATCAAAAAACAATGAAGACCCAAAGACTGACTGGTTACTAAGAATTTAAACACAATAATTATCATTTTGTAAAACAAGTACAAGGTAGGAGTTAAGGAAGCCTGACCTAGAAAGGGGACTCTGCCAATAAAGCAAATGCTCTAAGACTGACCACTCAGGATTGCATCAACTCTTTAGCAGATTTCCTTCTTTTCCTCAGGCACTTCTGTTATCCAGGTGACAGCCACAGATGCTGATGACCCGACCTATGGCAACAGTGCCCGGGTGGTGTACAGCATTCTCCAGGGTCAGCCATATTTTTCCGTGGACTCCAAAACAGGTATCTGATTCAAGAGTCAATTCAGAGGTGTTTGCTTTATTTCACAATCCTTTGCAACCACTACTTAGGACAGACCCAACTCTCTTTCTCAAGAACTCTCCAGGGAGTGTGTTAACCAGATAAGATTTGTTATAAGCTTTAGGATTAAGAGAGCAAACTAGCATTGCCCTGTGGGTGAGAACAGCACGATGCATACACAGTGTGCAGGGTGACGAGAAAGGCAAAGTATCTTACTAGCCTCTATAAAGTTCATGGATATATTTATTCCCAGGGACTAAAGTCTGTTATAACTTTAATAAGATCCAAGAGGACACACACATTCACCTGCACTCACTCTAGAATCATAGACTCTGAAACCAGAAAAAGTCACTGGGGAATGGTCCAGTGCATTGCCCTCTACTTAACAGATAAGGAAACTGTGAAATCAAGAACCACATTCATCTGGTTATGGATATGTCCCTTGACATGTGATCTGATATTCTTTCCACTAAACCACCCTGTACTAAAGAGAGCACAAGGCCAGAATTAGTGGCTTCTGGGCCAGACAGGTTTTGATGATGGAGGAAAGAGCACATAGGATGTGGCCCTAAAGAAAGACAGATTCTGATAGGCAAGTTCTAGTAGGGAAATAAGCAGAGATAAATGAATGAGTAAGGAGCAATATGGCAGGAAAGGACACATGTGTTGGACAAACCAACAGGATTCCCTTAAATATATTTGAGTTGGGTAGGGTAATTGTTATATCATTATTAGCTTACCCTATGCCAGGTCTTCTCTCTTTTAAAATACTTTCATAAACATTACTATACTTGAGTCTCCCAAAAATCTTGTGAACTAGTGAAATACATAGGAAGTATTTTACTCCCATTTTACATAGGGCAAAACAGAGACCTAAGAGAAGGAAATGAGTAAAGAAACTTAAGAGTAACAGAGATGAAGTCAATGCTGAATACTCAAAGTCATCTCTTTTATTTGAAAGAAAAAATATTTCTATTATTAGCAACCTGATAGAATTTTTTTGCCCAGAAGTCCTAAAAGTAGCCAGGCATTCAGAAAACTGTATCATAAAAGCAGAAAACAAAGGAGCATAAATTAGTAGAAGGAAAGAAAAAGACCACAGTTAGGGACTTCTGTAAAACAGTTAACTTCAATAATTCTGCTAACAGGGAGAGAGAGAATGAAGAGGTGCCCACAGGGAGGAAAAATACAGGCAGGAGGAGGGTAATGTGTCCTTTATATCCTAAGAAGAATCTTATATTATTTTGACAGCTCCCAGGGGGCATAGTGTTAAGGTCAAAAATACATAAAAATATAATTACTGCTGTGCCCATGAGGCATTTAAAATATATATATTTTTAAAAATATATATATATTTTATATATATATATATAAAATATATATATTTAAAATGTTGTTCTTACTAAATGAAATAAATACATTATAGGAGTAAATTGGGGACAGGTGTTTTCCCAATCCCCTCCCTTTTCACAGAAGAGATCTATTTAGCCAAGGGTCATGTCATAAACCTGCAGCAAATATGCCCTTAATCTTTGCCTCCAATGCATAGAAATCAACTTTTCCAAGTTGAAAAGTTAAAAAGGAGATACAACAGTACTGTACATCCTGGTCAGGATCAAAACACATTTCAGTGGATTTTGTTTAGACCCCTCTTCTTAAATGAAACCTTATCATCACACTGCTATGCTGCTACTTACTATCTGGGGAACTTCATTTTCATACAATATAAAAATAAACAACTTGCAGAGCATCTTTTATGTCCAAGCTCACAGAATTCAGTGAAGCACAGAGGTAAGAAAAAATAACAAAACAGAATAAATATATAACAAAAGGAAAATCAAATGAGAATTCCAATACTACTTACAGGTAGTGGGGAGGCAGGAAAAGGCAGAACAGGAGCAAGTTATCTAAAAAGAGTTATTCACATTACAAGGGCTCTAGGGGTTGAAGAGAGAAACAGCTGAATGAGAATTATCTAAAATCACAGATGTGTAGACATATGAGGCTTTGTTTTCTGAACTCAAAGCCCCAGTTTTCTTTGGTGAGACTGAGCAGTCTGAAATCTCCCTAGTCGTAAGAGGACCATTGCTGCCATCTCCCGTTCTCTTTTGGTAATATCACCACCAAAGGAAACCAGCTCTGTTCTTCCTGCTGAAACAGTACATTTGTTGCAGAGAAACTTTTTGAAGCTGGAATTTTTACCTTGAGTTTAATAAAATAGGTGACATACATCTCAACTCTGGGCATTTACCATGCACAAGGGAGAAATCTAAAAGTGAATCATTTAAAAACTGCACTTATGGTTTTGTTTTTAAAACAAAGTCATTTCTATCCTGCAGGTGTAATTAGGACAGCGCTCATGAACATGGACAGAGAAGCCAAAGAGTACTATGAAGTGATTATACAAGCCAAGGACATGGGAGGGCAGCTCGGGGGATTAGCTGGGACCACAACAGTCAACATCACCCTCTCGGATGTCAATGATAACCCACCCCGCTTCCCCCAGAGTGAGTACCTAACCAACCAGAACCCAGATCTCAAGCCATAGGGATGCATCTTTTACAGAAATGCAGGAGAAAGGACAGCATGTTAAATGCAATCATTCTTGGATTTCTCCCCTATACTCATTGTGCAATTCTTTTTTTTCTTTTTAGTTATACATGACAGTAGAATCTATTTTGATATATTTATATAAGCATGGACTATATCTTATTCTAATTAGGATCCCAGTCTCGTGGATGTACACAACAGTGAGATTCACTGGGGTGTAATCACATATGTACATAGAAAAGTTGTGTCAGATTCATTCCACTGTCTTTCCTATTCCTAGCCCCTCTTTTTCCTTCCCTTCATTCCCCTTTGTCTAATCCAATGAACTTCTGTTCTTCCCCCACCCCTTATTGTGGGTTAACATACACATATCAAAGAGAAAATCAGATCTTTGGTTTGGGGGATTGACTTATTTCACTCAGAATGATAGTTTCCAGATCCATCCATTAACCAGAGAATCTCATAAAGTCATTATTCTTTTTTAAATATTTATTTTATTTATATATGATAGTGGAATGCATTATATTACACACACACACACACACACACACACACACACATATATATATATATATATATACATAGTTGTATACAAAGTATATTCACACCAATTCATGTCTTTATACATGTACTTTGGATAATAATGATCATCACATTCCACCATCATTTATAACCCCATGTTCCCTCCCTTCCCTTCCCACACCTCTACCCTATCTAGAGTTCATCTATTCTTCCCATGTTCCCTCTCCCTATCCCACTATGAATCAGCCTCTTTATATCAGAGAAAATATTCAGCATTTGGTTTTTTGGAATATCTTATCTTTTGGGAATATCTTATCTTCTCTAACTCCTTTATGGCTGAGTAAAGAATACCACAATTTCTTTATCCATTCATCTGATGATGGGCATCTAGGTTGGTTCCATAGCTTAGCTATTGTGAATTGTGCTGCTATATACATTGATGTGGCTATATCACTGAAGTACGCTGATTTTAACTCCTTTAGATATGTATTGAGGAGTATATAACTGGGTCAAATGGTGGTTCCATTCCTGGTATTTTGAGGACTCCCCATACTGCTTTCCAGAATGGTTGCACTAATTTGCAGTCCCACAACAATGTAGGAGTGTACCCTTTTCCCCACATCCTTACCAACATTTTCTGTTACTTGTATTCTTACTAATTGCCATTCTGGTTGGAGTAAGATGAATTCTCAGTGTAGTTCCATTGTGCAATGCTTACACAACCAGTTTCCTTTTGGGCTTCAGCTTTCCATAGCACTAAAATCACTGTTCTTCAAACTTTTCATTATTTCCTCCCTATGGAAGCTTTTTATACTTTTTTTCCCAACTGATGCTATTAAGTTGATGGGTCCTTCACCAAAGAACAATAAAGTGTCATGAAATAGTTTGTGACATGCATATGAGTTGGTTTTTGTTCATAAGAAACTAAGGTGAATAAAGACTTCATAGAAGGATAAGGATTCAACAGAGAACTGAATAATACAAAGGTCTTTAATAGGCAGGAAGGAAAATATTCCAGAATTAGGAAGTCACTCACTCATTCAAGAAATATTGTTCCAGATACCATTCTAGATGAGGGATACGGAGGTGTACAAAAGAAACAAAATCTCTACTCTCCTAGAGCTCATTTGAGTAAAATCCTGCATGTAAGAAACACATAGACATGTGTATGTGTTTTTATATATGCCTGAAAATTTTGCTTATGTCATTTTATGCTCAAAACCTCCTAAAACAAAGACCTGATCTTTCAAATGTGTTGGAATTTAAATGAAAAAAACAAAAAAATAATTTTTGAGTAAAAGACATAAAGGAAGGATAATTTGACAGCCATGTACAAGATGGACTGGCAAAATCAGAGACTAGAAGTGGAGGAGGGTCATACATTGCTGGTGGGACTGCAAATTGGTACAACCACTCCAGAAAGCAGTATGGAGATTCCTCAGAAAACTTGCAATGAAACCACTATTTAACCTAGCTATCCCACTCCTAGTTTTATAGCCAAAGGACTTAAAATCAGCATACTATAGTGATGTAGCCACATCAATGTTTATGGTGGCTCAATTCACAATAGTAAACTATGAAACCAACCTAGGTTGTCCTTCAACAGATTAATGGATAAAGAAAACATGGTATGTATATATACAATGGACTATTACTCGGCCTTAAAGAAGAATGAAATTATGGCATTTGCCGGTAAATGGATGGAATTGGAGAATATTATTCAAAGTGAAATAAGCCAATACCAAAGAACCAAAGGCTGGATGATTTCCCTGATGTGCATATGCTAACTCACAATAAGGGAGATGGGAATAGAGGTATTTTGGATTAGACAGAAGGGAGTGAAGGGAGGAAAGGGGGTAGGAATGACATAAAATGAATTGGACATTATTACCCTGTGTGCATATGTGATTATACAACCTGTATAACTCTACATCATGTACAACCAGAATGAGAAGTAATACTCCATTTATATATGACATGTCAAAATGCATTCTACTATCATGTATCTCTAATTAGAACAAATTTTTTTAAAAAGTGGAGGAGTTTGTTACGAGGCTTTCGGAGGGTACAGAGTTGATCTCATAGGACAGACTATGGAACTAGCAGGAGGCGTGGAGTGGAACAAATATGAAAACACAAACTTCTGCCTTTTGATTTCTTAGCTAAGGGATATGAGGCAGAGGGTGGAGTCAAAGATGAAAACAATGGTTAAAGTCTGACAGAAGGATTGTACTGTTGATAGAAATAGAGGATATAAAATGGATCTACCAGCAGGGAAGGAGAGAGACGGATTCAGATTTTGAATATGAAGTGACAGCAGAACAATCAGGCTGAGTGTCCTTAAGAAAGGTGGAAGTATAGAGCGATGACAGTGGATGAAGCCAGGAATGGAGACATGCGTTTGAAAAGTGAATGCCTGAAGGGAGTAAAGTGGGGAAGTAAGAGCAGCAGATGCAATTCAGGTGAAAGTCTTAGCCAGGAAATTTTAGTTAAAGAATTAAATAAATAAATAAATAAATTGAAAACAGAAAGAGTCAAGTCTGACTATCAGCTGAATAGCTGCACTGTGAATCAGCCAAACAAGTGAACCTTCAATTTTTGCTATGTAAATTCAGGAAGAGAGCTCAAATATTTACATCCAACTGGAATACACAAAGTTCCCATGAGCATTCATGAAAGAAAAACGCAGGGTACTAGACAAGCATTTCATATATGGTACAAGTAAGCAGGCTACTAAGTTGACTGGGCCTGCAGTACAAAACACAGATCATCATGGAACAGACTGTGGGATATCATATGGGGTGACTTTTTGTTATTTTGCTGATGCTGAGTATTCAGTCTTTATAGCTCACACATTGTACACTGTAGATTCTTGAGAATCCTTGAACTACTTAACTTCTTAAATTTGAAATTAAACAGGTATCTCTGATAGAAGTACAAAGGACAGAAGAACCAAGTTATTACACATAACACAGCTCAAATGCATATGGATTTGGACATTTTGAGGAATATAATCTTAAAAGTGGCAGCTTCACAACAGCATAACATAATACAATGCCTACAGGGTTTTTTTGTTGTTTTTTTGTAATAATTGGTCTTATTTTTTAAAATACATGACAGTGGAATGCATTACAATTCTTATTACACATATAGAGCACAATTTTTCATATCTTTGTATATAAAGTATGTTTACGCCAATTCATGTCTTTATACATGTACTTTTTTGCATTACAATTCTTACTACACATATATATCACAATTTTTCATATCTCTGGTTGTATATAAAGTATGTTGACACCCAATTCATGTCTTCATACATGTACTTTGGATAACGAAGTCCATCACACTTCACCATCCTTGCTAATCCCCTGCCCCCTCCCTTCCCTCCCACCCCTCTGCCCTATCTAGAGTTCATCTATTCCTCCCATGCTCCCCCTCCCTACCCCACTATGAGTCAGCCTCCTTATATCAGAGAAAACATTCGGCATTTGTTTTTTTGGGATTAGCTAACTCCACTTAGCACAATGCCTAGAGTTTTAGTCTAGCCCCTTATTTTGGCTCAAGGTCTCAGAAGTTAGTCCATTGTTAGCCAACTCCATAGCTCTGGGCCCAAGATGAAGAACATCATGGCATAAGGGCATAGCTAAGGAAAGCAGCTCAGCAAATGGCAACCAGGAAGCAGAGGTAGAGCTCCACTTATCAGGGACAAAATATAAACCCCAAAGTCACACCCCTGTGACCTACCTCCTGCAGCCAGACCTTACCTGCCCAGTTACCACCTAGTTAATCCATAAAAGTGGATTAACCCACTGATTATAACTCTCACAATACAACCATTTCACCCTTGAATATTCCTGCACTGTCTCACACATGGGCTTTTGAGTATTCAGTCTTTATAGCTCAGAATGACTCTCTGCACACATTGTACACTGTAGATTCTTGAGAATCCTTGAACTACTTAAAAGTGGATTAACCCACTGATTATAACTCTCATAATACAAACCATTTCACCCCTGAATATTCCTGCACTGTCTCACACATGGGTTGTATATAAAGTATGTTGACATATCTAAACCATAACAAATTCCTGTATTAGATTATTCATCTCTGTGACCAAAAGACCTGACAAGAACACCTCTCAAACCAAAGTCTTAATGCCATTCTAAAGCATGTATTTTGAGTACTCACTATTTCAAATTTCAGTAATAATGGAGAATCTAGGAATAGATTGGAAGCATGAAATATGTTTCATGAAAGACAAAAGAGAAACATATAAGTAATTTAAATTTGTCTCTAAGTAATTTTCACACATTAACTGCTTCCTCTAAGATGGTCGTTACTTTTGGACTTTTAAAAATTTTTACTTTAACTCATCATTAAATATTTCCTCATATATTTGCTAAACCTAAGTTCATGCAATCTATTTCAAAAATCTATCTGAATGAATTCTTCTAGATGAACTTTTCTGCCTCATTTTTTTTGATTCCTCACTGTAGAAATTCTATTTAGTTTTTTTTCCCACAAATATTACCACAGCTGATTGTGAGCTATGACAAAATAATATACCTCCTCTTTTACACTTAAAACAAGCTCAGTCCCCTTTCACTGAACAATTTATAATGAAATATCAAAATCTCAAGTTATTTATTTCCAATATAATGCATCACATGTAGAAAGTATATGTATATTTTTAAACACAATACAGCTTTCCTGGTGTGGGAGAATGTTGTAGGCAGATGCTGGTTTGTTTTTCTGAAAAGTTCTTCAATAGCAAAGCATAATCCATCAACAACTTTGGAAGTGAATGGAAAGAGATCATAAAATCCATGTGACTGAAAGCTGAATACAACAAAGATTTCCTGAATCATTTATGTAAGAAATTGTATCATTTCTTCTCCTGTGCAAGGTGGAGTGCTGTCAGCTACCTGGGGTGTCAGCCTCCCAAAATTTTTATGGAAAAAAAAGCCCTTATGCCCCAGGCTTCCCAGACCTTTTGATGCATAAAAGAGATCACATACATATCAAAACTGTGATTATGATTTTGTTTTGTTAGTCAGTCTATGATTGACAAAATAATGAAGCACATCAAAAATGTTGAGCCCCAAAGAAGGTAAGTTAGCAAAAATACAACTTCATAGAGATGAAAAGGAACTAACTTTAATTGTAGATCAGAAATGTCAAGTCAAAAAGCAAAGCATCACCACTTCTAGCTTTTTCATATGTGGGGATATGTAACAAGAAGACAGGAAACATCAGGGTCTGTCCACGAAGAGGCAGACAGAGGGTCCCAGCTGCAATAAATGTTGATGAACCCTACAATGGAGCTGGTAGAACTTGCTCTCTGTGGCTGTTCCTCTATAGATCACTGGTCTACATCAGTTCGAGGCAGGTTGTTATAGAGATAGGTACTCAAAACACCAGCTAGGTCATGAAAGAAAATGTGGGCATTTCAAACTAAATAGTCAGCTACTAGGGAGGCTGAGGCAGAAGAATCACAATTTCAAGGCCATCCTTAGCAGCACAGCCCGTCTGGAAATAAAAAATAAAAAGGGCTAGAGATGTGGTTCAGTGGTAAAGCATCCCTGGGTTCAATCCTACCAAAAAAGGAAAAGAAAAGAAATGTAAACAGAATAAATATGTACATGTTGTGACATGTGGGTTTTTATTCTGTTTTGTTGTTTTCTTTCTCAAAAGGAATTGACTTTGGGGAAATATTTCCATTCATTATGGAGTACTAAAAGACTAGGAAGCAGCATACTTCCCACCACTCTGTAGGTAGATTCACTAGAACGGGAAATAATTTTGCTTTTATTCTGTCCTGCTTTCAGGGTTATTGTCAAAAAGTTATTTTGCTTCCTCTTTATTGAATATCCAGTATGGGTTATGGTTATAACTGTTTAGCCTCTGAGGACCTCCGTTTTCATCTGATAAAACTGAAGCTTTAATTTTAAACCAAGAAAAAGATATTTTGCACAGCATGCCTGATAAGATGTGATAATGACAAGGCTTTTCATTTATTTATTTTTTTATTTATTTTGTAGTGACGATGCATGTTCTTGTTTTCCTTCACAGAACATTATCAGATGAGTGTGCTGGAATCAGCTCCAATTAGCTCCACTGTGGGGAGAGTGTTTGCCAAGGACTTGGATGAAGGAATCAATGCAGAGATGAAATACACTATTGTGGATGGAGATGGTGCAGATGCCTTTGATATTAACACAGATCCCAATTTCCAAGTTGGTATCATAACTGTGAAGAAGGTAAGCCAACTCCTTTATCCAAATCACTTCATGGATGCTTTATATATGAAATTATTTTCAGAGTTTTTGTACTATGGATAAGTATTTTTTGATTTAGAATATTATAACCAACTTTGTTGTTATAAATCCTCTTGTAAAAGCTCTTTCCTATAATTAAAAACAAACAAACAAAATACCCCAGGCATGGTGGTGCTCACCTCTAATCCCAATTACTAGGGAGGCTAAGGTAGGAGAAGTTAGAAACCAACCTGGGCAACATAGAAAAACCTCATCTTACTCTTTGTACCAACATGAAGACACTGACTGTACCATCATTTTACAGAAAGAGTACCAGATCGTGATAAAAATATATTACAAATATGTCATTTCTCCTACTTAGCCAACTTAAAAACTATTGCAGCTTAATTCTCTAATCATGTTAATGACTTAGTCAATATTTGAATCACACACTTTTTTTACTGCAGTGTACCATAAATAACAAGCAAATTATAATATTATTTCTAAATCAATAAATAACATACAGGGATTTTTTAACTGCCTCTTGAAGATCCATAAATGCAAATTAAACTTGCAAAATTCTTATCAAGCCAGGTGCAGAGGCACATGCCTATAATCCCAGTGACTTGGGAGGCTGAAACAGGAGGATCACAATTTTAAGGTCAGCATGAACAATTTAGCAAGATACTGTCTTAAAGTATAAAAATAAAGGACTAGGGATGTAACTAAGGGGTAAAGGGCCCCTGTGTTCAATTCCCAGTACTGGAAAAAAAATTAAGTTTTATCAAACATAGCTAGTGAATGTTGTTTTCACTTTAAACTCCTTTGTTTCATGATACAGTACTGTTTTCTGAATATAAACTATTGATTCTTTCTGTGGCATAAGGCACATATGGATAAACTCAGTTGGAAGATACGATGTTTTGTAAAAAATTAAGTTTTAATACCCTACAAATAAGTATCTGATGAAATACATTTAAGAGATTCATTGGTTTGATTCTTCCCGATTTTGAATACATTTTTTAAATCCATAACTTATATTATTTATTCAACACATATTACTCACCTACTGTGTACCAGCTATTGTTCCAAACATTCAGTGTGGGGAAAAAAATAAAACATTATCCCAGCTACTCAGGAAGCTGAGGCAGAAAAATTCCAAGTTCAAGGCCAGGGTGGATGGACAACTTAGATCAATAAGGAGATATAAGATGACTTCAAATTTAAATTAAGTAATTGGGATTAACTTCACAGAAAAATGAGATTTAGGCAAAGACTTCAAATGAATAGAATCACAGCATAGAGTTGGGCAGGTCAACAGTATAGGTACCCTATAAATGACTTTTGGTGAAAAGTGTCTGTTGCCACCATGAAATGTATGGAATGGGCATGGAAGTATTAAAGAAAGTGTTTCAGGCAAAAAGAAAGCTAATGAAAAGGCCCCGAAGTGGGTCCATGCCTAGTGTGTTTCAATAACAGCAAGGGGATTTAAAAGGCTGAGTAAAGGGGGAAACTCTCAGGAGACAAGGTCTGAAAAATAACAAAGGGACGAGATTGTTTTTATACTAATTATGAGAACTTCAGTTTTTACTCTGAGTAAAGTGGAAAACAACTGGAGGACTTTAAGATATGCAACATGACTAGGCTTTTATGATAATTACTCTGTAGGCTGTGTTCAGAGGAGAAAAAAGGGGGCAAGGACAGAAACAAGGGAAACAGTTGAGAGGGTCCTACAAAAATCCAGGAAAGAGATGGTAGTGGTTGTCCTAGGAGGCAGGATTGGAAATGACGGGAAGAAGTTGGTACATTTTGAAAGTAGGGCCAATAAGATTTCTTAAAAGATTGGATGAGGATATTTTTAAAAAGAGTCAACTGAGCAATAAGATTGGAGCTGCCATTAACTAAGATGGAGAAGTCTACAAGTAAAGCAGGTGGCAGGGGTGGAAAGTATTGGGATTCCATCTGGATGTATTACATCTGCAGTGTCTGCTAGATACTCAAGGAAAGAGGGACAGTGGCTTTGGTTATAGGATTGGGAATCTGGAGAAGAACTGTGAGCTAGGAATATGACTTTGAGAGTCATAAGCATATAGATGGTCAAAGCAAATGAAACAGAATGAGATTCCAAGGGACTGGGTATAGACAGAAAGGGAACAATGAAATGAGCCCCGAGGCACCCAATTCGAAGAAGTCAGGAGAAGATCAAGTGCAAGCAAGAAAAAAGCAAAGACCAGAAGGGAAAAAAGCAAAGGCAGAAGGGAAGTCAAGAAGACAGTGGTGTGAAAGGATCACCAGTGAGAAATGCCCCAGAAAATTAATGAACACTGAAAATTAACCAGAGACTTTAGGAACATGGAAGTCATTGATGACCCTAACAAAAGCAACAAGGGCATCACTTAAAATGTGGCACAAGTTAACTAACATGTGTTTATAATAACTTTATTCTCTCTTGTCTCCTAGAACTGAATTATCATTGCTTTAAAAGGGAAGAAGGGATGAGTTTACATCTTGTTCTCTATTTAAGGTGCAAATACAGCAAAGGAACAGACACATTTAGAAATCTTTATAACCAGCACACAATGACCTTGAAACAGCACAAAATGCTGAGATTAACTTAATTGTCTCATAATCTGGATATAATTAAAATATTGTAATTTCTTATTTTATTCTCATTCTTTGAGAATAAATAACATGCTAGAATTATAAATGATGACTAAAAGTAATACCTATTGGATATATGACACAGAATTAAGAACATTTTACTATGTGGCTTGCCTCAAGTAAATAAAAACATATTTCTCATCATGATTAGTAACCATAAATGCTCAAAGTCTTGAATAATTATTATTTCTGTAATACAAAAATTAAGCAATCAAAAAGATAACTTTGGGGATACCCAATATTTAAAATTTATTATATATCTTAACATAATTCTAAATAACAACTTGTTAAATTATCACAATATAACATACATAATATTACAAGTCACTCATTTTTTTAAAATTAATTAATATTAAAATTTGAGGAACCTCAAAATATCTTTTTTCCAACTCCCTTACCTGAAAAAAGATTATATCTCAAAAGACAGAATACTATCTTTCTTTGTCATTACCAAAACTATACCTGTGTTTAATCAAAACTAGCACCAATTTTTCCAAGGTCATTTTGATTTGTTTTATGTTATGTGCTGCCAGAAAATGGAATTAAGAAAGAGGTCAATAAGTTAGTTAAATGGACTAGTCATATATAAGAAATATTTAGAGGCTACTGACTGCTTAATCTATACCTCTGGAACAACATTCACTCAAACGTCTGATCCATACCCATCTTCCCAATTTGCCATTTATAATGTCATATAAAATTGAAACAAAAGTTTTGCTCCTGATTTATTTCCCTTAGGCCTATTATTTGTCTCAAAAGCACACACTTTTCCAAAAAGAAAAATTAAATTGAATTGACAGAATTGGGTCTTCATAAAACCACACCAATTACTACCCAGTACCCTGAGTCTTTTTAGCTTTTAAGTAATCAATCACTTGATTTTCAGTCTCTTAACTTAGATGCTTGAAAAATATAATTTTTGGAATGTTCTTTATTCTAGATGTGAATGATATTGTATCATTTTCTAGTCTTCAACATGTCTTCCATCTCCCAGTACATAATAAGTAATTGTTGAAAGTCCATTCTCCTCTTAGGCAGGTCACAGTGAAAAAATTCTATATTTCATCAAAACTAATAAGAGACCATGAATTATTACTGTTTTATGTACCCCTTTAAAAAGTTCTTGTCAATTTAAAATGACAAGAATTTTTTTTTGGTGGTGGCGGGGTGTGATTGGGAACTGAACCCAAGGCCTCACATGCTCTTATTTCTTATTTATAGTTGAAGAGCTCTTGTGTATATAACTAAGCATATTTGCTTCACTAATATCAGATTTACTCCTTGCTGGTAACTTCTTATTTTATTCTCATTCTTTGAGAATAAATAACATGCTAGAATTATAAATGATGACTAAAAGTAATACCTATTGGGTGTATGACACAGAATTAAGAACATTCTCCTACTATGTGGCATGCCTCAATGTCATTCTGCCTATACAAGTTTTGTTTCAATTCTGAGTCATAACACAATCTTTCTGAAGACATCTTAGAGGTCAGTAAAGATCAATGCATGCAGTACCATAAGTGTACAAAACTCACCTGAATTATATAACACAAACGGCTTTGACTAGGTCTGGCTTATACAGGCAATAACAACTACATCCCATCATTTCTTGTTGAGCCCACAGCAACTTTAAGGGGTCATCAGTTGGAGAAGCAATCATATTTCCAAAGTATGAAAATATAAAAAATGGATCACTTAAAATTATTTATATATGGTAACATAAGATCCTTACATATACCATCACTCAAACAGTACATGTTAATACTCATACTGGGAAACTTTTTGTACTATCCAATATACCATTTTCTTGCTACATTTTCAGTTTTAGACTTTGCTAAGTATTGAGAAATAAAAATCTAAGTCATTGACTCCACCCATGAATCTGGGAAAGCAACCTACATAAAAAGAAGTATTTGTAATGCAAAATAAGAAAAGCTATAATGAAAGTACAATAAAATGATATAGAAACAGAAGAGGGAATACCTAATTCTGCTTAATTAATAATCAAAGCTACATTAGTATTTTGTGCTATAATTTATATGCCTCCACTTTCAAGGAGATAATGACTTTTCATTTTTATGTGCCTCAACTCTAGGAAATTTCTTGAATTTGGAATTGGGGTTCATTATTACTCTTTGGTCTAGCATTATGAATACAGAAATAAACAATTCTTTGATGCTTAGAAAAAAGAACAAAAATTATTGAAGAGGAAAGAGTTAAAATCATCAAATGTGGGCAATGTAAAGCTGAAGTACCTAGAGCAATGTTTTCTTTGAATTTTAAAGGTGTACATGAGGGAGGCAATAACCTTAAATTAACATTTTTTAAAAGAAATTTTGATAATAATTAAAAACTCACCCTAGTCTTTTCAACAAATGGTGCTAAAACAATTAGATATCAAAAATATGAACCTCAATTATACTCATAAAAAAATCAAATGGGGGCTGGGACTGTGGCTCAGTGGTAATGCACTTGCTGGCACGTGTGAGGTTTGATTCTCAGCACCACATATAAATAAATAAAATAAAGATTTATCAACAACTATGAAAAAAAGTTTTTAAAAAGGAAAAACGCTGGGGCTGGGGATGTGGCTCAAGCAGTAGCGCGCTCGCCTGGCATGCGTGCGGCCTGGGTTCGATCCTCAGCACCACATACAAACAAAGATGTTGTGTCTGCTGAGAAATAAATAAATAAATAAATAAATAAAATCTTTAAAAAAAAAGGAAAAAAGTTAAAAAATGATCAAGTGGATCATACAACTAAATGTAAAAACTAAAACTATAAAATTTATAAAAGGAAACACAGGAAAAAATCTCTATGATCCTGAAAAGGCAAAGTTTTCTTCAAAATGATACTAGAACCCCAGTCTCACACACAAAAAAAAATGGTAAGACCTCATCAAAAATTAAAGAGATGCTGTTCTTCAAAAGACTGTTTTGAGAATGAAAGACAAATCACAGAAGGGGTGAAAATATTTGCAAATTCTGTCTGATAAAGGACCTGAATATGTAAAGAACACTTCAAGAAGGTATATGAAGATGTATCACTGGGCACAAGAGAAGTGCAACTCACAACCAAAACGTAATGCCACTTCACACACACTAGGATAGCTAAAATCAAAATACTGACGAAACTTTTAAGCACTGACAAAGATGTAGAGAAACTGGAATTTTCAAACATTCTTGGAGAAAATAAAAAAGGGTACTACCCCTTTGAAAATTGATTTGAATATCTCTTATAAAGTTAAGAAATTCACTTACCATATAACCCTGCAATTGTAATCCTAAGTATTTACCCAAGTGAAATGAAAACAAGTTCACACAAAAATCTGTATGCAAATATTTACAGAAGCTTTATTCATAATTGTTAGAAATTAGAAGCAACCCAAACATATCTATAGTGGAAAATGGAGAAATTAACTATTGTACACCCACACAATGGAATACTACTCAGCAATAAAAAAGAATACTTATCATATAATAACTTGGATAATCCCAGATATATCATGCTAAGTGAAAAAAACTACATGCAAATTATGATATACTTGATGATGTCACTTATGTGATATCCTTTTTTCTAGTAATAAATGATTTTTAAAAACTTGTTCTTTTTAGATATACATAATAGAATGTATTTTGACATATTATACATACATGGAGTATAACTTCCCATTCTTAAGTTTGAACATGATGTGAAGTTACACTGGTTGTGTATTTATATATGAACATAGAAACGTATGCCCAATTCATTCTAATGTCTTTCCTATTCCCATCCACCCTCCCTTCCCCTCATTCCCCATTGACTAATCCAATGAACTTCTATTCTTCCCTCTCTGCCCCCTTATTGTGTGTTGGCATCCACATATCAGAGAGAACATTCAGCCTTTGGTATTTTTGGATTGGCTTATTTCACTGAGCATAATAGTCTCCAGTTCCATCTATTTACTGGCAAACACCATAATTTCATTCATCTTTATGGTACATACACACATATATACATCACATTTCTTCATCCAGTCATCTGTTGAAGGGCACCTGGGTTGGTTCCAAAGCTTAGCTATTGTGTGAGCTGCCATAAACATTGATATGGTTGTGTCACTGTAGTATGCTGATTTTAAGTCTTCTGGGTATATACTGGGATAACTGGGTCAAATGGTGGTTCCATTTCAACTTTTCTGAGGAATCTACATACTGCTTTCCATAATGGTTGCACCAATTTGCAGTCCCACCAATGAGTGAGTGTCCTTTTTCCCCACATCGTCACCAACATTTATTGCTATAGTTTTATAATTGCCATTCTTAATGGAGTAAGATGGAATCACAGTGTAGTTTTAATTTGCATTTCTCTAATTGCTAGCGATGCTGAACGTTTTTTCATGGGTTTGTTGACCGTCATTTATCTTGTTCTATGAAGTGCCTATTCAGTTCCTTTGCCCATTTTTGATTGGGTTATTTGGTTTTCTGGTGTTAAGTTTTTTGAGTTCCTTGTATATATTAGAAATTAACACCTTATCTGAGGTACTGGTGTGAAGATTTTCTCCAAATCTGTAGGATCTCTGTACATGTTCTTGATTATTTCCTTTGCTGTGAAAATGCTTTTTAGTTTGATACCACTCCATTTATTGATTCTTGGCTTTACTTCTTGCGCTTTAGGAGTCTTGTTGAGGAACTCAATTCCTAAGCGAACATAATGGAAAGTTGAGCCTACATTTTCTTCTAGTAGGCACAGGGTTTCTGGTCTAATGCCTAGGTCTTTGATCCACGTTTTTTGTTTTTTGGGTTTTTTTGTGCAGGGTGAGAGGTAAGGGTTCAAATTCATTCTAATACAAATTGATTTCCATTTTTCCCAGAACTATTATTAAACAGACTATCTTTTCTCCAATGTATGTTTATGGTGGCTTTGTCTTGTATGAGATAACTGTATTAATATGGATTTGTCTCTGTGTCTTCTATTCTGTACCATTGGTCTTCATGTCTGTTGGCACCAATACCATGCTGGTTTTGTTACTATAGCTCTGTAGTATAATTTAAGGTCTGGTATTGTGATGCTTCTGCATCATTTTGTCACTGAGAATTGCTTTGGCTATTTTGGGCCTCTTATTTTTCAAAATGAATTCATGACTGCTTTTTCTAATTCTATGAAGAATGTCATTGGAATTTTAATAGGAATTCTACTTACAGTACTTTTGGTAGTTTGGACATTTTGACAATACTTATTCTCCCTATTCAAGAACATGGGAAATCTTTCCATCTTCTAAGGTCTTCTTCAATTTATTTCTTTAATGTTCTGTAGTTTTCATTGTAGAAGTCTTTCACCTCTTTTGTTAGGTTGATTCCCAAATATTTTTCTTTTTTGAGGCTATCGTGAATGGCATAGTTTTCCTAATTTCTCTTTCATTTGATTATCAATGGTGTATAGGAATGCAAAGGATTTATAGGTGATAATTTTATATCCTGCTATTTTGCTGAATTCATGAGTTCTAGAAATTTCCCAGTCAGTCTTCTAAATCTAGAGTCATGTCATTGGCAAATAGGAGTAGTTGAGCTCTTCTATTCCTATTCATATCCTTTAATTTCTTTCATCTAATTGCTCTGGCTAGAGTTTCCAGGACAATGTTGAATAGACATGGTAAATGAGGACATCCTGCCTTCTTCCAGTTTTTAGAGAGAATGCTTTCAATTTTTCTACATTTAGTGTGATGCTGGTGTTGGGTTTAACATACACAACCTTTACAATGTTGAGGTATGGTCTTATTGGCCCCAGTTTTTCTACTGTTTTGAACACGAATTGATGCTATTTTGACAAATGCTTTTTCTGCATCTATTGAGATAATCATGTGATTCTTGTCTGTAAAGTCTATTGATGTGATGAATTACATTTATTGATTTCCATATGTTGAACCAACTTTGCATCCCTGGGATAAACCCCACTTGACCATGGTGCACTGTCTTTTTAACATGTTTTTGTATGTTACTTGCCAGTACTTCATATGAATTTTTGCATCTATGTTCATCAGGGATATTGGTCTGAAGTTTTATTTCCTTGATATGTCTTTGTATGGTTTGGTATCAGGGTGATACTAGCTTCATAGAATTGAGCCTAAAAGGGTTCCCTCCTTTTCTATTTCATGTAATAATTTGAGGAGGACTGGTGTTAGTTCTTCTTTGAAGGTCTGATAGAACTCAGCTGAGAATCTGACTGGTCCTGGGGTTTTCTTTCTTGGTAGGCTTTTGATGGTGTCTTCAATTCCATTGCTGGAAATTTATCTGTTTAAATTTTCTATGTCCTTTTGATTCAATTTGGGTAGGTCCTATGTCCCTGGAAATTTGCTGATATTTTCAAGATTTCTATTTTATTAGAGTATAAATTTTCTGATTATTGTCTATATTTTGGTATGTCCAAGGTGATATTTCTTTGTTCATCATGAATACTAGTAATTTGCATCTTCTCTCTTTACTAGCTTTGCTAAAGGCTTATCAATTTTATTTTTTCAAAGAACCAACTTTTGTTTTGTTGATTTTTTAAATTTTTTGTTTCAATTTCATTGATATCAGCTCTCTTTTCATTATTTCCTGTCTCCTACTGCTTTTGATGTTGATTTGCTCTTCTTTTTCTAAGACTTTTGGTTGTAATGTTGGGTTATTTATTTGGTAACTCTCTAGTCTTTTAATGAATAAGCTCAATACAATGAACTTTCCTCTTGGAATGCCTTCATCATGTCCTAGAGACTTTGATGTTGTGTCGTTATTCTCATTTACCTCTAAGTACTTTTTTTTAAATTTCATCCCTGATTTCTGCTGCTACCCTTGGCAATTTAATAGCATATTATTTAATCTCCAGGTATTAGAGTAGCTTCTATTTTTATTTTATAATTGATTTCTAATTTCATTTCATTATGACCTAATAGATGTAAGGTATATTATTTCTTTTTGTATTTGCTAAGAGTTGCTTTGTGGACTAAGATATAGTATATTTTATAGAAGGATCATGTGCTGCTGAGAAAAAAGTGTATTCAGTCATTGATGGAACAAATATTCTACGTATCTGTTAAGTGTAAATTATTAATTGTAGTTTTTAGTTCTATAGCTTCTTCATTTAGTTTTTGTTTGGAGAATCTATCCTGTGAGGAGAGACACATGTTAAGCCACCCAGTATTACTGTGTTGTGGTCTATTTTATTCTTGAAATTGAGAAGAGTTTGTTTGATGTATGTAGATGCTCCATAGTTTGGGGCATAAATATTTATGATTGTTAGGTCTTATTGATTTATAATTCCCTTAAGCAGTAAGAATGTCCAACTTCATCCCTTATGATTAAATTTGGCTTGAGTCTACTTTATCTGAAATGAGGATAGAAACCTGTTTGTTTATAAGACCCATGTGAATGTTTTTTTTCCCCAACTTTTACCTTCAATCTATGGATGTCTTTGCCTACATTGATTCTCTTAGAGATAGCATATTGTTGGGTATTGTTTTTTAATTCAATCTGACAGTCTATATCTTTTGATTGATGACTTTAGGCCATTTATAGTCAGTGTTACTATTGACAAATGGATTTTATTCTCTGTCATTTTCATTTATTTCTGCTCTTTAATTTGAATGTTTCTCCTTAGATTGACTATTACTCTAACATAGTTCCTCCCTTTGCTGGTTTTCCATTTATTTTTCATTTCTTCTTCAATAAATATCTTATTGAGTATGTTTTATAGTTCAGGCTTTCTAGATATGAATTCTTATAAATTTTTGTTTATCATGGAAGGTTTCTATTTCATCATCAACTCTGAAGCTTAATTTTGCTGGAGATACTATTCTTGGCTGGCATCATTTTTTTTCAAAGCTTGATATATATTATTCCAATACCTCCTAGCTTTGAGAGCCTGGTTGAGAAATCAGCTGAGATCCAGATTGGTTTCCCTCTACATATGACCCATCATTTTGCCCTGGCAGCCTTTAAAATTCTATCCTCATTCTGTATGTTAGTCATTTTCATAATCATGTGCCTTGGTGTGAAATGTTATAATTTTGTACATTTAAGGTTCTATAAGCCTCCTTTATTTTATTTTCCATTTCATTCTTTAGGCTTGAGAAATTTTCTGATATTATTTCATTGAAAAGACTATGCATTTCTTTGGTTTATGTCACTGAGCCTTCATCTATCCCAATCAATCTTATATTTAATCTTCTCAGGTTATCCATATTTCTTGGAAGTTTTGTTCATGGTCTCTTAACATCTTTTATCCATAGTCTACTTTAAAGATTATACATTTTGTAATTCCAGCAACTTGGAAAGCTGAGGCAGGAGGATAAAGAGTTGAAAGCCAGCCTCAGCAAAAGCAAGATACTAAGCAACTCAGTGAGACCCTGTCTCAAAGTAAAATACAGAATAGGACTGGGGATGTGGCTCAGTAATTGAGTATACAAGTTCAATCCCTGGTACCTAAAAAAAAAAAGAAAAGGAAAAGAAAAATTATACCTTTTGTCTTCATTGCCTAAAACTCTGTTTTGTAAAAGGTCTAATCTGTTCATGATGCCTTACATTGAATTTTTAATTTGGTTTATTGATTCATTTTGAGGATTTCTGATTTTTTTTCAGAATCTCTCTCTTTATTGAAGTGATCTTTCACTACCTGTATATTCTCTCTAATTACACTCCTAACATCATTCTTTACTTCCCATATCAGTTTAAGTACATATATTCTAAACTCCTTTTCTGATATTTCCTCCACTGTGGTGTCAATGAATTCTGTTATTGAAGTATCTTTTGTTTTGGGTGATTTGTTCCCTTGCTTTTTCATGTTGTCTACTCATATGTGTGTCTACCCATCTAACAGTATGCATCTGAGGCAGTAGAGTTTCTACCCTGTGGACTTGCAGTGTCCCTGAAGATGTCCAGTACCTCACCATTTGACAGGAGACAAATAATACAAACCAATGCAAACCATACACAGCATTAGTCTAAATAGTTCCTTCTATGCATCTACAATGTTAACTGTCACAATAAACAAAAGTGATATGATCACTTATTGCCCACAGTAAAAAAAAAAAGTGAGTTTGCAAAAGAGTTTACAAATTTTGAATGGTGGACAGGGAGAGAACAGAAGTGATGTGGGATGTGATGATTATGGGGGAGAAAAGAAAACAGAAATAGAAAATTATAGGAAGAGTGAAAGAGAACAATAGAAATTGGCTATTAGCAGAAAACAAGAGAGAAAGAGAATCAAAGGAAACAAGTGAAATAAAAAGATATATAAAGTAAAATTTAAAAAAATTAAAAATAAAAGAATACAAAACAAATCTGAAGTATACAAATAAAACATCCTAGTCCTCAAAATACTAATCCATGAAAAAATAACTGACTTCAAAAATGCTAAAAATGAGGAAAAAATAAATATAAATATGTATAAGTGTTTTTGAACCATCCAGGTCACAAAGAAAAAAGAGAAAAAAAAATTAAAAACTTGATGAAAAGTTAAGGAATTTTTCTGTTGAGATTCAAAAAGATTCTCAGCTTCCCTTCTCAACAGAGCTAGATGGGGTGGCCTGGAATGTGATGCCTGCTCCACCCTTAGGGTGGGGTGGCTGAAATAAGAGGAAATCCTGTAGGCAGACCTCATGGAAGTGAGGTGTAGGCACAGGTGGTCTCCAGGTTTTCACTGAATGGCAATTGGTCTGGAGATTTTAAATAAGCACACCTCCAGGACCCAGCAACTGCTGGTCCACACTGGAAGACTAGACCCCTGGGATCTCCCCTGGGTTCCACCATGCAGTGGAGGAGCCAATTCTTAGTCCCCTCATTTCATTGTCTCTTAGATTCAGTCTCCAAACTCAATCTTTCTCACCCCTGCCCTTTCCAATTACCAGTCAGGTGCATCTCTCCCAGTCAGTTCTGCTAGCAGCTAGATTGGAGGGGAAGGGGGGAAAGGTGGGTGGGTTACCATGACCAGTATTCCCCTGTGTAAACCCCTCTCCACATTTGATTTTCTCCTGGTCAGTTAAGCACACTCTACATAATGCAGTGTGGGTTGCCAGGCCTGTATTTTGGGCAAAACTCAGGTTTACCAGGAATAAGTTCCCCGCTAGCCACCAGCCACTTCACCACAGCTGCAAAATGATTCCTTCCTCTTTCCTCCACAGGCAGCCAAGAGTGATGTGGCTTCTTTCCCGCACTAGGATATCGTGCAGCATGCCTTTCAGTTCAGTCGGGCAGTGTCTTTGATCTCTGAACTCTCCATACCCAAGACACACCTCAGGCCTCCTAAAAATACAGGTTCCTTTAATTCCCTTATCCCTCCACTTTGCTCGCAGAGACACTGCTATGGCTGGAGCCTCCAGTGGCAGCAATGGAGGTAGTGCTGGAAATGTCTTCCTTATTATATACAACCTCCTGAGTCCCCAATCTGCTTTGAATGTCCAGTATTAGATCTCAGTGAAGTCTCGCCCCCCCACCCTTTTTTTTTTTCACCCACCTTGCTGAGAAGCTGCCTATGTGCTTTCTTGGTTTCATGCCATAGCACAACCAGGAAAGCAACCTTCTCTATTCTGCCATCTTGAAAAAGTAGTCTGACATTCTTACAATAGGGACAGGACATAGATCAGTGACTGGCAGGGACTAGATATCCAGGAAGAGGCTGAGCATACAAGAGCATAAAGTGGGAATTCTGGGAGCCATGGAAATGAAGTTCTGTATCTTCATTATTGTGGTAGACATAATACTGAGTTTGTCAAAACCTGCAAAACTTTCCACTAAAAAAAAGATGAATTTTAATGTATGTAAATTACACCTTAACTTGAAGATACAAAATTCACACCAAATTAGAAAAATGACTTACAATTAAGGAGAAAACAAATTTGCCTAGTTGAAACCTAACATAAATAAGCATCCACTTTGGGCTACCTATACATAAGGCAAGTTTTAAGAGAAAATAACTGACCAGGAAAGAAAAATGTGTACAATTAGGAAGTAAGTATAAATACATAGCTACTCCTTTGAATAGATCACAATATGAGTGGCATATTTTTATTTACAAAATTTTGCCTTTTGTCTAACAACTAAGGTGGGCTGGCACAAATGAGATGCTTGGTTTAAATGGAAATGGTTGAATATCCATGAGATACGGAACACAATGTCTGGCCCTAAGTAAATGCTGAACAAGTGGTTGCAAGAGCAACAGAATAGGGTTAGGGTTGTGGCTCAGTGGTAGAGCAATCACCTAGCATGTGAGGCCCTGGATTCGATACTCAGCACCATGTAAAATTAAATAAAATAAAGGTATTGTGTCCAACTACAACTAAAAAATGAATATTTTTTTTAAAAAAGAGCAACAGAACAGAAAAACTTTTTGCTAGAACTTGAAAATAACATATTTAGTTAAAGCAACTCCTACAGATATTTATTTTTCAAAAGCAAAGCAGTTGCTTCAAATGGGTATGTGCCTCTTTCTAACAAGAAGTATGGTGACATTCAGCATATTTTATGAAAAGAGCATAAGTGAATATCTAAAATAAAACATTTGCATACTGTCATGTGACTTTTAAGCTTTAGTAACTGCTTTGCTATCCGCTGTGATTATTTTATGACTTATTTTCAATGATGTTTTTATTATTGTTGTTTTGTAATACTGTTGCTTTAAACATTTAAACATTTTTGTCAGCTTTAAAAAAAATGAATCATTCTTCAGAAATAGCATTTAAGTTTACTTTCTGCCCTGAAGTACTGAATTTATTTTGAAATAAAACATTCTGACGTTATCAATAAATCAAAAAAAAACCAAATAATTATATTTTATGCGATGGAATTTTACTAGACAAAATTAAAGTCTTTTGGATGAACTCTGGATGATGAATCCATACACCTGGGCCAGCATTTCAGGTCTGATACTATATAACCATGTCAGCTTAGTGTAAGGTTCTACACCTTTTAGGTCTGTAAAATGAGATGTTGCAGGACTTTCAAAATGAATCTTTAGAAGGGATCATCTATGAAGAACTAAGTACACAAAGATAAATCTGACACAGTGCCCTAAGAACCCTTGTAAGGTACTTAAGATAGTTTCTTAGAAAGAATTACTATTGCCTTTGAACTCGAAAAGAATTTTTTTTAAGGAGGCAAGCAAAAGCCTAAGCCTCCATTGCTCTTAATTGTCACATCTTTTCAAATGAGTAAGCACATCTATAGATAAGGTGACCAACTCTCCTGATTTGTCTGGAACAGAATGGGTTCCCAGGAACAAAATTTTCCATGTTAAAACTGGGACAGTCCCAGGTTAACAAGGCCAGGGTTAAGGAGGTTCCCAGGACTCTCTCTAAAGACCATGCCAATAAAATAGACAAGTTATAGCTGAGTAAATAACTTTATCATCCCACTGACTTCCTTAACTGATGCTGAAGTTCCAGCATTTTATTTACCTTTCTTACCCAAGGTTGAATCTGATGTTAAAACTAAAAACTACAGAACAAGAAAAATTACCTTGTTTTTACCTTTGCCTCTTTCCTACCACTTTAATGAATTTTGGGATCTCAGTAGCAGTCATCAATATTGAACATCTTTTTGACCTTGGACACATATGATAATGGCTAACCAATTTTCCTGTCATTACTTTTTAGCCCCTGAGTTTTGAAAGCAAGAAAAGCTATACCTTGAAGGTGGAGGGAGCCAATCCTCACCTGGAGATGCGTTTTCTAAACCTGGGCCCCTTTCAAGACACAACAACAGTGCACATCAGTGTAGAGGATGTGGATGAGCCCCCTGTGTTTGAACCTGGCTTTTATTTTGTGGAGGTGCCTGAAGATGTAGCAATTGGAACAACCATACAGATCATCTCTGCCAAGGACCCAGATGTGACCAACAACTCAATCAGGTTTTTCCAAAGATTCCACCTTTTCCTTATATCCTGCAACATTAATGTTCCCTTCCCATTATGTGATTTTCTAGCCCATTTTCCCCTTGCTTCTTCCTTTCCTATCCCATCTCTGGAAATTCTGAGGGTTTTTTTTCCTATTTAAATAACATGGACCTGTCATGTTAATTGGAAATGAAGTATCATTATATCTGAAACTCACTTTCATTTGGTTCAGACAAACACATACACATGCATAAAACCTTAGTTCTCAATCATAGGCCCAGTTACATTTGAGGTTACATAATTCTGTGTTGCTGTGGGAGGTTGTCCTGTGCATTGAATGATGTACAGCAGTATCTCCAGCCTTAACCCATTAAATGCCAGTAGCACCCCACCACCACCAAGTCGTAACAACCTAAAATGTCCGCCCTATACTGCCAAATGTCCAGGACAATGGTGCAAAATCAACCCCAATGGAGAACTATAATTAAGATAAAACAGACACACAGATGTTAAAACATTAAACCCTTGACTCTTAGTGGTGAATATAAAGGTGATCACTGAACATTCTTTCAATTTGAATAAACCTTTGATTTTTCATTTTTAAAAAATGGGAAAAGTAAACTATATGTATTTCCACATACTGTAGAAACAACATAGAAACTACTCCTGATGCCAATACTTTTAAAGCAATGCAGACTGCCAGACAGGGCTCTAAATTGCAATCTCACATATCTAAGGTATGTTCTGAAATTAAAAGATGCTTCCCCCTCAGGAGGTGAGAACTGCTCTTATAACCATGGCCATTTTTCATCAACTCTGGAACCAAAGAGCAAACAGCTGGTGGACAGGTTGGCAACTCAACCTTCCAGAGCAACTAACTGCCAAGCTTCTGAAGCCCAACACAAAAGATTAGAATTCCAAGGCTATTTAAGGCCATCTGTCACATTAATTGTAAAAACCCACACAGTAAAATGAATCTGAGGCCTCAGTTCAAATAATGCATTTTAAACACACTCCAATTTATCAAATGCCTATTCTGTCAAGTGGCTACTTCCTTTACCTGGTGCTGTTGTGTATTTAATGAAAATGTGCTTTTTCAATTTAACAAGAATTATTTTCTCTAGAGAATAACTACACTAGGAGGAAATCTGCTTCCCTGAACCAAGTAGTAAACATTTTACAAGTTCAGGCCTCAAAATGGCTAAAATGATTTTGCTTGAATTTTTCTGTTTTCTTGAGGACAACTCATCTTTCTGAGTTATAACTTTAAAAAGTAATATTCCAAATTTAAGCTTTTTAAATGTAAAACAGAAAGAGAAGTAAACCTATATTGCCCTCAAAACAACCACAACACAAATGAAAGAGATTATCTTGTAAATTTATATTTTCAGAAGCCAAGAAAATTATTTTTTATAATTATAAAATTATTTTTTTCAATCTAATTTTTTTATTTATATATGACAGCAGAATGCATTACAATTCTTATTACACATATAGAGCACAATTATTCATATCTCTGGTTGTATACAAAGTAGATTTACACCAATTCATGTCTTCATACATGTACTTTGGATAATAATGTCTATCACATTCCATTATCATTTCTAATTCTATGTTCCCTCCCTTCCCTTCCCACCCCTCTGCCCTATATAGAGTTTGTCTATTCTTCCCATGCTCCCCCTCCCTACCCAACTATGAATCAGCCTCCTTATATGAGAGAAAACATTCAGCATTTGTTTTTTGGGGATTGGCTAACTTCACTTCGCATTATCTAACTCCATCCATTTACCTGCAAATGCCATGATTTTATTCTCTTTTATTGCTGGGTAATATTCCATTGTGTATATACGCCACATTTTTTTTTATCCATTCATCTATTTAAGAGCTTCTAGGTTGGTTCCACAGTTTAGCTATTGTGAACTGTGCTGCTATAAACATTGATGTGGCTATGTCCCTGTAGTATGCTGTTTTTAAGTCCTTTGGGTATAGACCGAGGAAAGAGATAGCTGGGTCAAATGGTGGTTCCATTACCAATTTTCCAAGAAATCTCCATACTGCTTTCCATATTGGCTGCACCAATTTGCAGTCCCACCAACAGTGTTGTAAGTGTACCTTTTTTCCCACATCCTCGCCAACACTCATTATTGTTTGTATTCATAATAGCTGCCATTCTGACTGGAGTGAAATAAAATCTTAGAGTAGTTTTGATTTGCATTTCTCTGATTGCTAGCAATAATGAACATTTTTCATATATTTGTTGATTGACTGTATATCATCTTCTAAGAAGTGTCTGTTCAGGTCCTTGGCCCATTTACTGATTGGGTTAAGAAAATTCTTTATGATTATAACTTATAAACTGTATATCTATTAATCTACAACATATTAATTTATTCATATCAAAGGAGGTAATGTGGGGAGAACTTTACAGAATAAAACTTTATGGGGGAAACTGAAATAATATAAGCACAAGCTTTAAAAAATCAGATCCTATTCTAAAATAGTCAGAATATACTGTGGAAACTTCCACATCTTCCCAGATTGTGACTCTTGACCCCTATATGGTAGAGTACTATGACTTCTAATAGGATCCCTATAGGGATCTACTGAACAACAAATAAGCAAAGAGACTGAACAGCCAGGCAGCACACATACAACCCTAGAGTGTACATCCAGTATTCAAGACTAACTCATTAGCTCAGGATATATCCAGGAATAAAAGAGAAACATCAGAGGTTCTAGATCCATTACTAGCATGAAGCAAAATGAGGTAGACAAAATGAAAGAAACTGTTTACCAGAAAATGCTGCCAGTTGGAAATTGTCAGGTGGCCTCAGGGAAGTCCATACAGTAGAGCTGGGCTATACCTGAATCCAAGAATACAGCAAGCTCTCCTGAACTATTCTTGGGCAAATCTCTACATCCTGAGACAGGAATAGGCAAAAAAAAAAAAATAGATCCTAGGTCTGGAGGGAGCAAGACAAGGGCTCAGGTACACGGGCAAAGTGGAATTCCAATTATCAAAGCTGAATATAATTCTCCTGGTGCACTTTGGTTACAAAGAACAGAATTCATATTGCTGGATAAAAGGTTCCTGACTCTATACTACCCAAAGCAACAAAGAATGTTCACAAGCAGAACATCAAATCTCTGGCTATCATTTAATAAGTCAATTTGGAATTGCTTTCCACTGTCCTCTTTCCCAAATAGCTCTTTTTAATCCTTATTTTTACTATAAAATTAGTGTGCTTTAAAATAATTTGCATATGCTATATGCTGCATGGTTAATTCATCTTCTGAATTTTGGTTATGAAGAATAAATAAGATTCATATTCATAAAAATAAAATATGTATTAAATCATGAAAATAATAAATGTTTTATCTGAAGTTAAAATGTAATACATTAAAGGCCATTTAACATTTTTAAAAGATTATTAGGAATTTTACCATCTTCATTCTAGAAAGTTGATAGTATGTTCAAGTATGCAATCTGATTGTCAATTACTGATAATCCCCAGAATAGCATCTCCAGATGTAGCCATATGTATATTAAAAATAGAACACTTAGATTCCCTGAATTTTTAATAAATGTTCAATAAATTTCTGGAAATCGGGCTACTGACCATTTGGCAACTGAAATAGGCTTCTGCTAATGTACAAATGGCCTATTCTCTTGGCTATCTGGAGTGTGTGGATTTACCAAGCATGATCATGACCCCAAATTCAGAGAAATAGGGAGTCCAACAAACACCAATTACTATTTGCTTAAGGCAGTTTTGTTATGTGTGCTATACCTATTCTGCTCATAGTACACAGGAATATTAGAGAAAGAAAACCACCTACAAAATCCACAAGTGTGTCCCAATTTCCTCATTTTCCATCTGTATTTTACACCTTTAATTTGTTCTCCTACCTCCTGTAAATTGGCCCAGTGCCCCATTCAGAGAAATAAGGCCATTATGCCCTCAATGCAAACCTCATCTGGGAAAGTAGAAATGGGAGAGGGATTCCACTTGATGAGGGAGGCTTCTTGAGGCAGTGTCCTGCTATATCAACCAGGCAATGCTGTCAGTGGTCCTGGCCCTTTGTTATTTCCATCATTCAATCTCCCATACTATCTGTGACATTTGCTATGCTGTTGTAGCTTTGAGTATAGAAAGTTGATTCCTCATAGGCTGCTCTCCCCTTGGCATTATGCCTACAGTTTGGATAGCTGCCATTGGGGTTATGGTTCCATGGACCAAATACTGGGCTTTTCTCATGTGTGAGGAGCTGACTAGTGTGGTTTTCTTTTCCCCTAAGAAAATTCAGTTTTTAAAATAGCTAGTAAACTTTAAAACTAAATCACAAATTATGCCTAGAAAAAAAATAATGTGGGCTAGGATTGTGGCTCAGCAGTAGAGTACTTGCCTTACATGTATGAGGCACTGGGTTTGATCCTCTACACCACATAAAAGAATAAATGAATGAAATAAGTTATAAAAAATAATGTTCCAGTTCATTTTAAATGAACTTTATAGGCATTTTTTTTTTAATTATTAAAAAGTCGGCTATTAGCTTCAGGGCTTATCTGGGAGAGGTCGATTTCTGTTTCCTTAGACAAGCTCATATGCCACAGTCTGGCTGGGCACAATTCAGGAGCCACTTGTCAAAAGAAACGAACTTTATTTTTAGAACACACAGGCCAAACCACACAGCTCTTCAGGAAAATCTTCAGAGCCCAACTGCCACCACCGGCTTCCCACAAGCCTCTCAACCTCCCCTACTCCTCCTGCTCTTGAGGCCAATTGGCTGGGTTGCGTGGGCGGAGCCAAAAAAAGTCCCCCAATGAGCAGCTGTGTAGTCTGAAAGGGCAGGGAAACAACCCAATGAGCATCACAGCAGAGGAGCTAATCAGTTGGCAGCTAGAATTTTGCTGGGGCCGCTGGGAGCCAATCATCAGCTGGCAGCTGGAAGTTTGCTGGGGCCCCTTTGGCTGTGGCTCTCAACATCCATATAATGTGTGTGTCAGTAGTGCAGCATGATCTGTTGGTTAGTTCACGGAATCTGAAGCCAGACCACTTAGGTTCAGTTCCCAGCAGTGTGACCTTGGACAAATGACTTAACCTCTTCAAACCTCAGGGTTTTTTTCACCTGTAAAACAACATAATAGTAACCTATCTCATAGTGTTCCTTTAAAGTTAAATGTAGATAACATATGTAGTATGTGCTGAGCAGTGCATGGCGTACAGTAAATGTTCGTTAAATAGGATCACAGATAGAATGAGACATTAATTTATGTTATTAAATGTCCTAACTCTTATGGAATCAAAACTGAAACAATTCCAACTTCTTCAAACCTTTCTCATTGGTTATCTATTTAATTGCTAATTCTCTGAATGGCCTTGCTGAATCTCTGCAAAAGATATGTGCATGTTTGAAACAAAATACTTTGCCATTTTACCAACCCGTATATATATGTGGGTGTGGGTGAGTATACATATTCACAGACTGTATACCTATATATATATATGAAACAAAAGTTTTACATCAGATTTACACACGCAAGCGCGCGCACGCGCGCACACACACACACACACATTCTAATTCATTTTGCTTCAATGTAACTCATGACCCACAGTACTAACTTTATAATCTACTAACTTGCAGTTTAAAAACAATGCACTAAAGATACTTATTCCCAACAAAACTATAATTTTGCTCTATCTCAACAAATTTAAGATACAGACTACAGTCACTGAGCAACTTTATTTTTAATTTTTATTTGTTTTAATTAGTTATACATGACAGTAGAATGCACTTATATACTTTGATATATCATTCATAGATGGAGTATAATTTCTCATTCTTCTGAGTATACATATTGTAGAATCATATTGGTCATACAGTCACATATATGCATAAAGTAATAAGTTTCATTCTACTATCTTTCTTATCCCCATTTCCCCTGCCTTCCCCTCCTTTCACTTCCCTCTACCTAATCTAAGGTAATGCTTTTTTTTTTTTTTTGCATTACAATTCTTAGTACACATATATACCACAATTTTTGTATCTCTGTTTGTATATAAAGTATGTTGACACCCAATTCAAGTATTCATACATGTACTTTGTATTATGATGTCCTTCACATTCCACCATCCTTGCTAATCCCCTGCCCCTTCTCTTCCCCTCCCATCCCTCTTTCCTATCTAGAATTCATCTATTCCTCCCATGTCACTGATGAGAATTTTGAACACAATGTATCCCCTGGACACTATTTAAACATGTTATAAGAACACAATAGTTATAACTCTATATATATGGTTCCAAATCTTAGTTCTGCAAATTACCTGTGTAATGTATGAAAGTGCCTTAATTTCTCTAAGCCTCAGTTTCCTTATCTGATGATTGGTAAAATAATGTCCCAGAGACACTGCCAAACTTTTAAAAGAAGCTATGTATTAAGAACATGGTAAAGTGCCTGGTATTCAATAAATTACAGTTATTACAATTACTCACCTTTTTAGAATAGAGTCCCTTTCCCAGTCTTTATGAGTTTTCTCTTATATCTGTTGATTGTTTTCTTTGCTGTGCAGAATCTCTTTAGGGGCTGGGATTATAGCTCAGTGGTAGAGCACTTGCCTAGCATATGTTCAATCCTCAGCACCACATAAAAATAAATAAATAAAACAAAGGTATAAACAAAAAAAACTTTTTAGTTTGATATAATCTCATTTGTCTATTTTTGATCTTATTGCCTCTGTGATTTTAGAGTCATATTCAAAAAACCATTGCCCAATAGGGCACAGTAGCACATGCCTATAATCCCAGCAACTCAGGAGGCTAAGGGAGGATGAGGATCACCAGCTTGGACAATTTGGCAAGACTCTTTTTCAAAATAAAATAAAGGGGGCTGGGAATATAACACTAAGGTAGACTCCCACTGCTTTAAATTCCAGTACGGGGGGGGCGGGGGGGGGGGGGCGGGAAACATTGCCCAGACCAATGCTGTACAGTTTTCTTCTAGTGATTTTACAGTTTCAGATATTATATATTTAAGTCGATAATTTATTTGAGTTGATCCTTGTGTAAGAAATCAGATAAGATAGTTTTCTCAGTACCATTTACTGAGGAGGCTATACTTTCCACATATGTATTCTTGGTATCTCTATCAAAAATCAATTGATTGACCACAGAGATATGGGTTTATTTATGGATTCTCTAGTCTATCCACTGTAATGTGTCTGGTTTTATACCACTATCATGCTATTTTAATTAGCTTTTTAATATATTTTGATATCAGGACAAATAACCAAAAAAAGACATATAGATATCCTACAAATATACAAAATATGCTCAACATTACTAATCATTAGGAAAATACAACTTAAAGCCACAATGGGCTGTCATCTCACACCTGTTAGAATGGTTATTTTCAAAAACATGAAAGATAATTGCTGGCAAAGATGTAGAGAAAAGGGAGCCCTACTCTGTTGATGCAATGTAAATTAGAATGCCATTTTTGGAATAGAGTATAAAAATTATTTGATATACTAGAAATAGAACTACCATAAGATCTAGCAATTCCACTTCTGAATATAAAACCAAGGGAATCAAAATCAGTATATTAAAAGGTCTGCATTTCCATTCACTGAAATATCATTCACAATAGCCAAGATATGGAAAACAATGTAAGTGTCCATCAACAGAAAAACTTTTGAAAATGTGGAATATATATAGAATGGAATATTATTCAGCCTTAAAAAAGAAGGAAATTGTCAACTGAAAACAACATAAATGAATCTTGAGAACATATGCTAAGTGAAATAAGTCAGGCAAAGGAAGACAAATACTACATGATCTTACTTTTATGAAGAATCTTTAAAAGTCAGAGTAAAATGGTGGTGACTGAAGGGAAGTGGTGGGGTGGGGTTTGGGGTGGAGGAGAGAGAAAAGAAAGATGTTGGTGAAAGGGTCCAAAGTTTCAGTTAGGAGGAATAAGTTCTTATAATCATTTGTGTAAGCATAGTGACTGGTTAACAATAAGGTGTTATATATTTCAAAACTGCTGGAAGAGTTGAATAAATGTTCTTACCAAAAAGAAATAATAAGTATGTGAGGTGATAAGTACATTAAAATAAAATAAAAATTACTAGTCCTTGGTAAAGACTGAGGACTACATAAGGTTCTCAATAATGGTTCTCAATCATTATTGTTTATCAAAATCCCTTCTGGAGGATTTTAAACATACTGATGCCTGAGCCTTGCTCCATACTTGACAAATCTCCCAACATGAGGACCAAGTGAGCTAATACAGGTGAGAGAACACGAAAGAATTAGACTGCCAAATCAGATTCAACAGGAATTATAGAGCTTACCCAGTACCAAGTTTACTAATGACTTGAAGGATACAGACAATAGCACTTCCCTTGGAAAGGTCTGAAAATGTCAGGCACAACTGCCTGTATATAGCTGCTTTTTCCCACATAAAGATGCAAATTGGTCCAGATTGAACAGGAGAGATTGAAACAATGGATGAGGTTAATTTTCTGAACAGAAAAAGTCAATTTTATTATAGAACATCAGTTATTATACCCTACTAAACTACACAGCTTACATGACATCTTCCAGCGAGGTATATCCTATAAATGTGCTAACTTCAGGTTTATTTATAATAAATAACATAGACAGACCTGGTGCATCCTGATAAAAGTGTTCTGTAAGAATCTTCAGATGGTAAATACCATTACTGTATCTATCAGAAGGTGAGTCTTGGCATGTTTACAAAGTACCTGGTACAAAGCTTTCCTCCCCAACAAGTGATACTAATTACAAGAACTAGAACCACTAATCTATACCTTTTCCTTTTTTCCAGTTTCAGATTAGCATTTAAGAATTCACTTGGATTTTGAACAAATATATGTAGGGGTTTTTATTATAATTCTTGGGGAAGTATCAGGTTTTAAGTAGAATAAATTGATCTTTAAGTAGTTTAAAACTGCCCTAAAATCTTGGCACTGTGTTTATTTATTTATTTATTTATTTATTTATTTATTTTGGTACCAGGGATTGAACTCAGGGGTACTCAACCACAGAGCCACATCCGTAGCCCTATTTTAAATTTTATTAGAGGGGGCTGGGGATGTGGCTCAAGCAGTAGCGCGCTCGCCTGGCATGCGCACGGCCCGGGTTCGATCCTCAGCACCACATACAAACAAAGATGTTTTGTCTGCCGAAAACTAACTAAGTAACTAACTAAATAAATAAATATTAAAAAAAAAATTATTAGAGACAGGGTCTCACTGAGTTGCTTAGAACCTTGCCCTTGCTAAGGCTGGCTTTGAACGCGTAATTCTCCTGTCTCAGCTTCCCAAGCTGCTAGGATTACAGGCGTGCCTCACCTCCTCTGGCAATTTCATTTTTTAAACAGAAAACTGAAGCAGTTCTTTATTCTTTTGTTTGTTTTGTTTTGGGTTTTGGTATTTGTTCATTTTTGAATATAATAAAATGATGTCTTTCAAGTATTCATAACTCAGATCTGACTGAGCCACGTTTCACATAATTATATACTCAGTTCTATCATGCTATTGTATTTTTGTCAAAATGCAAATAATATGCATGATCCATGTTTTTGCAGATACTCCATTGACAGAAGCAGTGATCCTGGAAGATTTTTCTATGTTGACATTACAACAGGTGCCCTAATGACTGCAAGACCGCTAGATCGGGAAGAATTTTCTTGGCATAATATTACTGTCCTTGCCATGGAAATGAGTAAGTATCATAATAAACTGGTCTCCATGTAGTGATAAAATGTATGCACAAAGTGCAAGTTTATAGAACTTGTAACAAAATTCAATATTTAAAAAGAAACTGAAATCACATTTTATGCAAATAAATGAATGTATTCAGCTCAAATACCTTGAGTATCTATTGTATATTTAGCTTTGTTCTAGAGAAAAAAGCAAACAAAACATGCAAAAGCAGTAAGATAGCATTCTTATCCCAAGTAGCTATGAGTAAAAGGAATGGTTACAGAGAAATCTAAAAGGCTTTCAATCTTTAATAAGTTGCAAATGTACATAATATAAATAATATTATTACTCAACGAAAACAAGTATCAATAATATATCATTCTTGTTAAATAGACACCTACTCATGTCCATGCCTGCAAGAATCAGGCATCTCATAAAAAAGGCAGATTAACATAATAAACTTATAATTGGAATGGCAAATTAATAAAAACTATATTAAGATATAGGTTATAAACTTAACAGGGGGGCTGGGAATATAGCTCGGTGAGAGATTTCTTACTTAGCACACACAAGGCCCTGAGTTCAATCCCCAACACCACTGAAAAAAAAAAAAGACCTGAACACAAATGAGGTTATATACTACATTCAACTTTTTCATAATATATACTGATGATAAAGATTCAGGGAAATATAGTTCCTAACTTATTAGCTATAGAACTAGGCACAGCTATTCAAAAGGCCAATTTGGCAGTATATATTAAGATTCTTCAAAATATTCATACTCTTTTTCTCAGGAATTCTGTTAGTAATCATCTTTTTAAAATTATAAATATCAGCAAACACTGATATAACAAAATGTTCACTGCAGAGTTATTTTTAACTATGGAGAAAGTGGGAATTACCTAACAAATGGAGATTGGCCAAATAAATTACAGTACAACCTACTGTCAAATGAGAATATCACGTAGACATTAACTATCATGATTTCAAAGTATATTCAATAACAGGACAGTCTTCTCCTAAAATTATTCTGAATTCAATATTTTCACTTCACTTAACTGCATTCTGAGTATATATATCTTTGTGTATGTGTGTAGCCCTATCTTTTTGGACACACACATTAAATTATATACACAAAGGATATCTCAGGTGGTAGGATTATGGATTATATTCATCCTCTTATGCTTTTTCTGATATTTTTATTATTCCTTCTACAAATAAGAACCACTATTATAATTAAAACATAAATTCCAATTATGTTGATATTTTCCAGCATCAATATTCTCAAGAAAGTAAGAAAATGAACCAGAAGAACAATGCATTCTGGGATTTAGTAAAAATTATTTACTAAGAAAAATTTCTGTCTTGTAATTTCGTTTTGTCTCCTTAGGTGCTGAACAAATCAGAAAAAGATAGGAGCAGCACCACTGGGGCTGTGAAATTGTCTTTGTGTGGTGGCAATGCCAAGCAAAAGACACAGACCTAAAAGACATATTTCCCCATGAGTGCCTATGGCTTCTGCCCCAGCCAAAAACATGGACTTGGTGTGGGTTTAATCTGGAAATATCCCATTAGTCCCTAAGCAGAAATAAATGTACGGTGTTATCTGTATTCCACTAAATAACTGGAAACCTTTTAAAAATATAATTCAAAGAACCGATTAGTCCACAGGCATAAAGCCAAGCAGTGTCACACAGCATGCATCCAATGAGAAATGGGCTGTTTTAAAGCCCAGAATACAGAATTGACCTATCTTTAATTCCAGAACACAAATTATGAACCAAGCAGAAAACTCAAAACCTCTTTTTAAGGTCTGTTTTGTGACACTCACTTCCCTCAAGTCTCGCCCTTCCCTTCATACTCATGATGTTAAATATACTTTCAGCAGACACTTCCTTCTGTCCAAGCTTCTTATGTCTGGCCACACACTCTTAACAGGCAACACACACATCCTATGCTTATATTCCCATTTCCATGTATTTTATCCATTTCTTTGCAAACAAAACTGACCCAATAAATACCTACTTTCAGCAAAGAGCTACTTTTCTGCATTATGGAATTCTCACCTTCAGTTTTTCTTGCATTCTCTTTAGACAATCCCTCCCAGGTGGGAAGTGTTTCTGTCACAATCAAAGTCTTAGATGTGAATGACAATGCTCCAGAGTTCCCCAGATTCTATGAAGCTTTTGTCTGTGAGAATGCCAAAGCTGGGCAGGTAAGATGGCCTATAAGCCAGGCACCCCAATGTATAGAAACATTGCTTCAAATAACCAAATTTGCCATCAAAGACATTTCCACTCCACCAGTACAGTTTAAAAAACCGTCCCCAAATTCTGTACACCAGCTTTCAACAGTTTACATATTAAGACAACTATCTGGAGACTATACTACCTTTTATGATCTAAACAGGGCTTTGACAGAGGCTTGATTCACAGATAGCCTGTGTAAGTTGTCTACCCATCTTGAAACAAAACCATTATCATTCTAACTATAAAACACCTGCTCTCAATCTAGAAGGGAGACACCATCCAGATCAAGAGAAGTAAGAGTCTTGCTCTTTTCCTAAGAATAGCTCAATCCTTTAAAATATGCAATAGGGAAAGTTTGTGTTCTATATCTTATCTTAGTTATCTATATCTTATCTTAGTCTCAACCATCAATAATGTCTATATCTCGTACTGCCCACCTTTTCTGTACTGCCCATACCCCACCTGCTATTGTTGCAATTCTGTTTTACACTGCTTTCTTCAGTGGCTTTTTCATCATGGTCTCCAGAGCCTTCATGGAAACTTATTCCTTTGAAGAACATTGTGGAACAGACAAAACCTTGCCAAAGAGCTCAACAGGAAGCCACCCCACCTCTTGTTCTCCCCACCACCAACCCTAGCTTCTGATTCTAGTCTGTTCCCACTCTGGGGATATCTTTTCTAGCTCTACCTCCTACCAACAAAATATGACTGTCAGGTAACCCCAACATTCACATCTGCTTTCTCTTACTTTAATATAACCAGTGATGATGTTTCTGCTTAATTTCCTCCTAGGTAGTAGTGAACACTTTTAAATAGAGTTTCTAAAAGATAACAATTTAACCCTGAATTTTCACCCTGCGATGTTAAGAAGATAGGATACAAAGAGGAAAATTAGGGGGATAAAAAGGAACTTGTGGCACTAAACAGTTCTTTTACTCAAAGTCTTATATTTATACTATCTAAAAATGACTGACCATGGTGTAGGACTATAAGCTATATTGAGGTCTCAGGTATTTAGGTAACATTTACCTATGCCTATTAACATACTCAGGCCCAACATTAAACCAAAATTAACTTTGGAATTATGTGATGGCATGGAAACTTCTCAGGTGAGCATCATGATATCTTTCTCATTAGGTAAAACAACCTATCACTGAATTTCAAGGCTTGAGATTTCACTGGACCCTGAAGCTTTTTCCTTTGACTCCAACTCACCTGATTTCATATCCCTCCTTCAGCTGATCCAGACAGTAAGTGCTGTGGACCAAGATGACCCACACAATGGTCAGCATTTCTACTACAGCTTGGCTCCAGAGGCTGCTAACAATCCCAACTTCACCGTAAGGGACAACCAAGGTAATAAGGGGTATAAATGGCTAAAGGGATTAAGTGTACAAAGCACTTTACAATTTCAAAAGTATTTCCCCATGCTGTGCTTTGATATTTATAATGAACTTGTAAGTTACTAATCCCTCTGATTCCCATCATCCCATTTGATAGCTTAGGCTGGATACTTTCAGTTAGTGTACCATGCAAACAGTGTCAAAGTTTGCCTGCTCCTTAACAGGAAGGAGGATATTAATGCTACTTCACAGTCTTCTTCTTTTTTTTTTTTTTTTAAGTTCAGCTTCACAACAAAAAACAGAGTGCCCTCTGCTGATTCTAAAACTTCCATTCATCACTCAGTTGGCAAATGTATAAAGATGCTTGTTCTGTGCCAAACCCTGTTCAAGACACAAAGACAAAATCCTTCCTTTATTTCTATAGATAGTAGCCATGTTTACATGTACTGAACATGGGAATAACCTGAGAAAATAATAAACAGTGATCTAGATAAAGAGGAAAATCCTGAGGGAACAGTTCTAATCAATGATCAAAGGGGGGAAACAGTGAAGATCGCTCAGAACAAAGAGGAGGCAACAGCTAAATAAGGTAGTAAAGGGCAAACAGAGGAAAACAAGCAGTTTGACCACCAAAACAACTTTATAATTTATAAAGTCTAAATTTATAATTTAAAAATACATACCCAGGTGGGGGTCCTATTGCAGAAAGTGCTCCCCACTGCAATCTCTGCTAGAATTGTACTTCTAGGCCCTTCTCCAACAAGCATTCAGAAAAGCAAAGGAGATTAAAGACACACTTTTTTGAGTAAAGATGGGGAAAAAAAGGGGACTTTTGTTCTCTAGTGAGATGATTTGTTCCAAAGAAAGATCAGTGCAATTGCAAAAATATATTAAATCTGTCAAATCAACTCCTTATGTTGTTAACTCACTACCAAACAGTGATCTGACCTTGAGGAGGTCATGATTTCCTTGGGCTGCAGTAACTGTATTTTCATTCCAATTCAAAAATATTATGACTTTGTAACAACATAAACAAGGGGTAATAAAAAGTCATGATTAGGCATGCTTTGTCTTAGTCTCAACCATCAATTATTTGAGATTTAAAGTATTAATTCAACCCATATGATATTCTTCTATAAAACCTGAGAATCTCAAATTTATTTTGTTCTAACTGGAAACTATTCTTCAAACCACACATTATCATAAAATCAGTATGATAATTCTGGGAGGAAGGATAATATAAATCCTAACAACAGAAAAATCACAATTAAAATATCCTGAGATTTTTATTTGGTTAAACTTTTTGAACTATTAATTTATCTACTTCATAGGGAAGTACCTTCTACAAAAGCAGTTTCAGTCTCCTCAGGGTTCATTTTACAAAAGAAACCCTAGAGTGAGAAAGATAACACTTTATGCTGTTTTTTCAAATTTCCCGCTAAGTGTCACTCTCATACTTTCCAAAATCAATACAGAAATTTATAGCAGCAAAATGCTACAAATTTATTAAAGATGACTTTGGGCACCAATTCATGAAACCAATTTCTTACAAAGATAGTCCAGTGGAACAAAACGACAATAAAAAGATACGACTCATCTCTTGGAAGGCTTCCCAAAATAGAAGTCAGTACATCTTCAACAGAAAGCATGTACTTCTAATCTCCACATGACAGTTTATCCCACCAGTATCATTTATTGAGGCTTATTAAAAAATTGACCAACATCTGATATGGTTGACCTAATGTCAAGTGCCCAACTCCCATACCTGAATCATCATGTCCTTTTATGAACACAACAGGACATTATCACAAAAAATGCCTTTTTTTATACTCTAATCTTGAAATATTATGAGAAGGATTATGGATACAAAGCACTTTACAGTTTCAAAAGAATTTTCCCATACTTTACTTTGATATTTACAATGAATCTATAAGGCTTTAAGGAAATTACTAATCCCTCTGATTCTCGTCATTCTATATGATAGCTGGGGAAAGTAAGCAAATGACCTAAGATCAGAGAGTGAGCAAGCATTAAGACTGAGACTAGAAGTCAGATCCTAGGTTGTGGCCCATCTTCCCACTACACACATTTATATTTATAGAAACAATACTCTTTCCAAGAAGGTTGTAAAAGCCCCAATTATCACATTCAACAAAAAAAATTCCAATTTCAAATGGCTACTTTATGCCAGACTCCTTCCAGGACTGGACTTAGCAATATGAAGCTCTGATTTTTTTTCTTCTTAAATAACTCTTAGATCAAGAAACATGGTTAGCAGACATAATATACTACTTTTCTGAATACTGTTCTAGTCAGTATTTTTGCAGGGTATTTTGCAGGGTACTGGGGATTGAACTCAGGGGCATTCAACCACTGAGCCACATCTCCAGCCCAATTTTTTATTTTATTAGTGACAGGATCTGACTGAGTTGCTTTAGCACCTCATAGTTACTGAGGTTGGCTTTGAACTTGCAATGGTCCTGTCTCAGCCTCTTGAGCCGCTAGGATTATAGGCGAGGGCCACACAGCCGGCTTTCTAGTCAGTCTTTTTTTATAATCTAGTCTTATGACATAGTTAGGATTAAACCAAAAAATAAAAATAAAAATAATCAAGGAAAACCTGCTTTCTGAAAAAAAATAAATAAAACTACAAAGCACAATTAATCGTACTTACCTATTAAGTCTAAAAACAGAAAAGCAGGTAAATGGGTTATATGTTAAGTGAACATATGATTATAAGCCTCATATTGGTAACTAATTACTATCTTTATTCACTGAGAAGAAAATAAAAAGAAAACAGCCTGTATCAAAGCAGGAAGAGATCATGACTATCTAAGTTATTTTTTGACAGAAATGGTACTAAACTAAATAAGTAACTGTATAACCCAATAGAGTAAATTGTGTGTGTGTGTGTGTGTGTGTGTGTGTGTGTGTGTGTGTGTGAGATTGAACCCAGGGCCTGGTGCATGCAAGGCAAGCACTCTACCAACTGAGCTATATCCCCAGCCCCAGAAGAGTAAATGTTTTAAAGTCAGTCTGTCCAGAGTTCAAATCCCAGTCTGCTACTAAGTAGGTTAGTGACTGAACAAATTATAAAATTGTGTAAGCCTTAATTCTCTCACTGTAAAGGGATATAATTATCACTATCTCACCAAATTTTTGATAAGATGAAATGAGATACTGTACACAAAGTGAATGTAACTAGCACCAGCATGTGTACCATTAAAAAAAAAAAAAACGGAAGGAGGAGGAAGAAAAAGCAATTAAGGAATTGTGTATAATTCAGAACAGGCTAATTTATGCTACAGGAACAGACAAACCAAAATTTCAGTGGCTTTTCACAACCAAAGTTTATTTCTTGCTCAAATAAAGCCCACTGTACATCTGAGTTATCCAAGACAACTGTTCACCATATGAAGCTCAGTATCCCAAAGTGCTTGGATTCCATCCCACAACATTCTTTCAGTTATCACAGCAAGGCAAGAGAACTACACATCAGTTCCTTCAAGCTTCTGCCTGCAAGTAGTAACACAAATCAATTTTACTCATATTTCATCAATTATACTAAGAAAATCACTTAGATATGTCCTAATTCAAGAGGTTAAAAAAGTTTAATCCTTCATTGAGTCCAAGAAGGGAAGGAGAAGTATTGACGATCACTAATAATGCTTACTTTGGTTAGGCTCTCAGAAGCTTTTGTGAAATTCTAAGCCCCACCATGGGAAATGTGAAACACATCCAGGGAATCTTTCATGTTGATGGTATTAGATTTGAGAGAGGCACTGTTTGTATGTCTTACCACGTCTCTCAAACTGTTCCTCTGCTAAAAAGATCTGAGCTTTGCAAAAATATATCTGCTTTAGAATTCAAAGACACTCCAGGAAATCTAAGAATACAAAACAATCAAAAATCTCAAAACTTAACATTAGGCAAATGTAAATATAAATAAACCCATGTACTCATCAGCTTTGCAGAAACATCTCTAATTCGACTAGAGGAGGAATAATTCTAGTGTTCTATTACACAGAGGGTGATTATACAACCATATGTATAATTCAAAATAGCCAGGAGAGAGGATTTTGAATGTTCTCATCAAAAAGAAGAAATAAATGTTTGAAATGATAGATGGATAACCTAAATATCCTGAGCTGATCATAGATAATATATAAACCACTGAAATATCACATTGTACCTCCATAAAGATGTAACTATTATTATCAACAAATTATTTTAAAAAAAACATGAAGGGAAAATAACTAATATTACTGATCAAGAACAAATTTTACCAGTTCATGTTAACTGTTTAAACTTAGACTGCTACGCCAGGAGAAATAATAGTGTGTGTCAGATGTTTAGAGGATTTCAAATAACCTTCTACTAAATGAGCAGGTTCTTCAGGAAGTCAGGGACTGCAATTCAGAGGCATAAAAGAAAATAGCAAAAGACATGAATTCCAGCCAGAGTGGTAAAAACAAGCAATCCACTGCAGCCACATGGGCTCCTCAGCATTTTCCTGGAGGCATAAAGTAGCACTGGGGCCTGGCGAGCTGCTAAGTAGGAACAAACAGGGACAAGTTGCCAGTGATTGTTCACTTCTATCAAGCTTTCCTAGGGACATTTTTGCTAGATCTGAAGGTTGACAGTTCGCCCTAGGCACTTCATGTCACAAAGGGTGAGACAGGTTCTCAGAAAAGTGTTTTCTCTCCTAGGCCTCAGGGTTTTGCTTAAAGGCAAGCAAAAATCTTGGGTTTCTAAATCCAAATACTGACCCAGGCCATCCTACAGTAGCTACAAATGAACAGTTCCAGGGAACATAAACTAGCCTCTTTCCTTCCTATCCCCATCCCTGCCCACTTGCTTTCCTCTATTCCATAAATTAATTCACCTGCTGTTTCTTCCATTTTCTTCTCTCATTTTTCCTTTTTCTTATTCAACCCTGGAACTCCTTACTTCTTCAGATAACACTGCCCGGATTCTAACCAGAAGGTCTGGCTTCCGGCAGCAGGAACAAAGCGTCTTTTACCTTCCCATCCTGATAGCAGACAGTGGGCAGCCAGTGCTGAGCAGCACAGGTACACTTACCATCCAGGTATGCAGCTGTGATGATGAAGGCCACGTCATGTCCTGCAGCCCCGAGGCCTACATGCTCCCAGTCAGTTTGAGCCGGGGCGCCCTCATTGCCATCCTAGCCTGCATCTTTGTCCTCTTAGGTGAGTAGGTGGTTCCTTTCTTTTCCATCATGGTGGGTCCTGCAAACGCTTGCTCAGACTAGTCAGTTACTCCCAACACAGCTACTCAGAATTGCTCTTCTATTCCATGCTTACTGAAAAGGTGGTTAAGTAAAGTTTGTGGAAAAGTACAAAATTGAGACAGTTCCTGAAGTGTATATATATTCATCAAGCATATACAATAGGTTGGAACACCATGCTAGGTTCTAGAATTAAGACAGACATGTCCCAGTCTTCAGAGTTTATTTCAAATCAAGTTCATTTTTATACCATAGAGCCAAAATTAAAATTTAAAAGAAGATACAATAATCATTTATAACTCCATCATTTCAGATTAGTAGTAGCTAAATCACATAGAGGTAAGTGACAGGCCCTAAGCCAAATGTCAGAGGCAGAGCTCAAACTGAAATGCAGGAGGACATAAAATGGGTACCTCATCTCAGCAGCACTGCCCTTCTGAGTGCTCTTTTTCAGATTCTGGAGATGGCTAAGTGTTACAGAGAAAAGGAACAAGTTGTGTATCTGGGAAGATGGGATAATGCCTAGATACCATCTCAAGTAGAGTGGTCAGTGAAGCCCTCACAGAAAAAGAGAACTTTGAACAGAGGTCTGAAGGAAGTGATCAAATAAACCACGTGGATTTCTGGGGAATAAGCTCCTTGTGACATTATTGTCCCTGCTAGGCAATGTGGCCATCATATAAAAATCAGTGACTAAACAGGGCCAGTTTGCCTCTGATGATGAAATAAAAAGAGGAGATGACAGGCTAGAGGGATAGCACTATTGTGGTAGGGGTTACTTACTTTTTTCTCTCAAGTCATACTGCAAGACTGCCTCTTAATTCCCTTATACATAATGCCATCTGTGTCATTGTTTTTGAATTCCACATTCAAAGACAAATACCTAAATCATCTATTGAAGCCAAGAAAATATCTGTACATATATTCCACCTCTTCTTATTGAATTATGCCAAAGCAAATACATCTTACCTGGGGAAAAGTAAACTTAATATACAAAATTATTATTTAATATAAAAGAAATCCCAGCTTTCTATGAGGGAAGAAAATAAAGCTCTAGGGATTTCAATTAAAAGAGACTTGCATATATTTACACACACCCTCCATCTCTTGTTTATCTACACACCAAGAGACTGAGTCAGAGCAAAGAAGAAAATTCCCCACTATAAAAAAATGTCTATTTGACTGATTTTCTAGGCAGGCCTGTAAAGCAGCCCTCTCAAGACATTTTAAAATACAACATGTGGCTTAATTTTGTTGACATAGTTCAGTCTTACATGAAGGAAGAAGTAGTATAAATGAATAACCTTCCTAAGTCCTTGGATCCCTGGATCAGAGAGACTATTTTCTGGTCCATGTATACTGGCAAGTAAAACCTGCCTGAAATTCCTTGTGTGTCCATAAGGTGGCATCGGGAGTCCTTGAGTGCAGAACAGGACCACCTGTAAGAAGCTGTTGAAAAAACTTGTGACATTTCAAGAGTGGATGCCCTTACTTCTATCTTTGGAAAATGTTCTCTAAGTTTACTCTGACCTGCCAAAAAAAACATCATTACAGAAAGACTGATTTAAAGAGAGTAGCTCAGAGAAGCTCTCAAGTTAGAAGTGGTGTGCAAGGGATAATTTATTTCATCCCTCTCAAACCCATTATTTCTTGTCTTTTGAACTGTACAGAATAAGTAAACAGTTTTTAGGAGCTAAGTTAAGCAAAGGTATCACAAAATCCACATAGTTTTATGCATTCTTATTTCTAGAGTACACATCTCACATTAAATATAATTCATAAAACCATGTAAAATTTGAATTGCAGTTGATTTGTCAATAAAATACTACATTTTGTGGACAATTAAACAAACACATTAATTTTGACAGTTTTGATTTTGCAGGGATTTTTTAATGTCTGAAATATGTATCCAGTTCTTAGAAAATTTCATAAGTCTATTCACTATGCCTGTTGTACATAAAGAGTATCCCACTAGGCATGGTGGCACACCTCTGTAATCCCAGCTAAATCTGAGGGTTAGGCAGAAGGATCACAAGTATGAGGTCAGCCTATGCAACAGTGAAACCTTGTCTCAAAATTTAAAAGAGAAAAAATTAAGGGTCAGGGATGCAGCTCAGTGGTAAAATGCTTGCCTAACAAGAATAAACAGACCTAAAACTGATTCTCTTCTGTCAGGGAATCAGGGGAGCCTTTCAGCTAAGGACCATTTTTCCCAAAATATGATTTTCAGGGTGTAATATGATACTTAATATTAAATCAGATTACCTAAAAAAATAAGATAGATGGCAATAATAATAATAATAAATTAAGATGGACCAGTTCCATACACTGCCTAATTCTCCATCACCATCAGAATTTCCTCCAGAAGATACTCAAAGACTTTCATTTCTCTTTTTTTTTTTTTTTCTTTTAAGAGATAGAGCCTTACTATGTTGCCCAGGCTAACCTCAAACAATTCTTCTACCTCAGCCTCCAGAGTAGCTGGGACTACAGTTGCATGCCACAATGCCTGGCTACTCAAAAATTTTTCTCATTTTGCATCCTAGCATTTTCCAAAATATCACCACTGACACTCCAGGGTTACTTGTGTGAATCACTTTCCTGTTGCCCCAGAATTCACTGACCATGTCTCTGGAATATAGTGGTAATACCTGTGAGCTTATAACAGCTTATAATACTGCCTGATTTGTATTATCATCAATGTTTATACTCTTCTTAGCCTGCAAATTCATCAGAACAGGAACTATATCATAACCAATCTTATTTTCCATTGCTTAACATAGAGCCTAAACAAAGATTTAGGTTTTAGTAACTGTTTACTGAATCCCACAAATAAAGCATGTTCGCTTAGACTCCCATTTTTCCATCTGCCTTCAATTCAAATTACATTACAGTATTGGATGCTCAGTTCGAAGTCCCACTTCTTTAAAGTTCTTTTAGTTTCTTTCCCTGAAATCCTATAGTTCTAGTCTATACCTCATGTTTTTACACACAGGAAAAATACATACAAGTATGTAATTATTTTCTGTGTGTGCATTTCATCAACCAAGTTAATCACAAAAAAAGTTATTTACAATTAACTGCTATTTATATGAAAAGCTCATTCTACATTCAAATACTTTAAAAGTCATTGTTGTGAACTTTGTTATGTGGTCTGTAATCTCTTACTGAATATGATTATACGCCACTATTTTTTTCCTTGGATAAACTGGGGTCTTATTTTGCAGTGCTGTCAAACTGTCACTGTTCACCAGCTGTAACAAAGCACACCAAGAAAAAAAAAAATCAATAGCAGTTCTACAGCTAGAACCTCAACACACTTCCTGGAAAAACATTTTAAGTCACAAAGATAAACAGTTCAATGGGATTATCTCTATCTCTCTTCTAAATCCCAGCAAACACACCCTTAAAAATAAAATTTTAAAAAAATGGTGCATTTGTTGGGATAAAATTTTATCCAAACCTGCAAGGGCACATCTAACAGTGTGGTGTTTCTTTGATAACATGATGAATAATATAACATGTCACTGCTCATTCCCTCTCTTCCATGAAAATGACTAGATCCAGAAAGCCACAACTACCTCTCTAATGAAAGGCTTTCCTGAGGAATGCACCACACGGGTCATTTATGCTCTTACTTTTTTTGGAGGGGGTATAAAAAGACAACGACTTTAGTTCACATTCAGTTCATGTGTCTATATGCATATTAATTAATATATGATTATATTTAGAGTTAGAATCCTATAAAGATGCTAATATAAGAAAGCAGAATTTCACCCACATAATACCTTCACATTACAAAATAAATGTATATTCACTGTTATATGGGCAGATACATGAAGTGATGCTTAGCTTATTTCACGGCAGGACACAGTGCTTTGTGCTTTTTAAGTGGGATTTCACACTAGATTGGGTGGGTGCGCACACACACACACACACACACACACACACACATGCAGTATCAAAGCAGCAAGCTGATGTGGAGACTTCACATCTCGCTTTTTAACTGAACCAACTGAAGAAATACAGGGCAACTTTTGCCCACACGTTCTCAATCTAAATGGCAGAAAGAGCGAGGAGGAGGTAGGGAGCCATTAACTCTCGGAGGACTAGCGTACCCAAGCGCAGTCTCTGAGCTCACCATTCCGAGTTCTTCCTGAACCTGGGACGAAGGGCGGGTACTTCTAGGGACAGCACGCGCGGAGGCTCTTACCATACACGCCCTGTTCCTCTGTCCCGGCAGTTCTGGTGCTGCTCATCCTGTCCATGAGGCGGCACCGGAAGCAGCCGTACATCATCGACGACGAGGAGAACATCCATGAAAACATCGTCCGCTACGACGACGAGGGCGGCGGCGAGGAGGACACCGAGGCCTTTGACATCGCGGCCATGTGGAACCCGCGGGAGGCGCAGGCGGGAGCCGCCCCCAAGATGCGGCAGGACATGCTGCCCGAGATCGAGAGTCTCTCCCGCTACGTGCCTCAGACGTGCGCCGTCAACAGCACCGTCCACAGCTACGTGCTGGCCAAACTCTACGAGGCCGACATGGACCTGTGGGCCCCACCCTTTGACTCCCTGCAGACATATATGTTCGAGGGTGATGGCTCCGTGGCGGGGTCTCTGAGCTCCCTGCAGTCGGCCACCTCAGACTCAGAGCAGAGCTTCGACTTCCTCACCGACTGGGGGCCCCGCTTCCGGAAGCTGGCGGAGCTCTACGGGGCGTCGGAGGGGCCCGCGCCCCTGTGGTAACGGAAGCCGGGAGGCAGGTGCACGTCCAAATCCAGACGTTCTCGGAGGCTACTTCGCGGACGAGGTGCAGCCGATCACACGCTCTATACTGTGCTGGAGAGTGAGAATGGGGTGAGCGGGGTGAACAGAGCTCTCTCTGGATCAGCTTTACTTGGTCAGATTAATTTAAATAATCAAAAGGAAACCCAGGAAGAGGAAGGCAGGATCTCCAATTATCTTTTTTCTTTTCTCTTTAATTTTTTTGACACTATACTCAAAGGCTTGGAGTCCAAGGTGTTAGACAAGCCTGGCTTTTTTTTTTTTTTTTTTTTTTTTTGCCATTCACCAAAGCCTTTGTCACTTTGCCACCACAACAAAGGTACTTGTCTTAAATACAGAGATGGCAAGTGAACGCAGGTAATAAAAACGTCGAATTCATTTTATTTTCCACTTAGGAGTTTTACTGTATGATCAAACCGCAGAAACCATCCCACACACAAGAACCCTGAAAATTTGTTCGTCGGGAAAGTTAACCTACGTGTTCCGAAATGGATGGAATTTCTTTTAACCCTTTTGAGACAAGGTTAAGACTGAATCAGCCTTGCATGGGGGATGGGTGGGAGGGTGGGAGAAGGAAGAGACATGGACTTTGTGCTCAAGTTTAATAGCTGAACCAAGAGTTGTTGGCATAGCTAATCCAGTACCGTTGAGTTAGAGTGCTTCTGTTCTCCTCTCAGCTCTTTATGCCCCTGCAAAAGTGTTCAGAATGAAACCAGAAAATCTGCCTCTTTTGCACTGTAGATGTCTCTTCCATGTGCCAAATGTGGAGATTAGATGCTACAAATGAAAGCCAAATAAAAAGAAGTATCTGATAAAAGCATGGGTTAGAGGGCTTTCCTAATCTGTGTGAGGTCAATCCAAGGGATGTTTACATACTGTAGATAACCTACTTGAACAAAATCAGTATTATAGAGAATAAATGGATGTAAGAAAATTACATGTATAAGTTTTGTATATTTGTTAATAATTTTGGTAATAAATATGATGTACTTCATCCCAGTACCTTAGCACTTCTTTTAATAAAAGTTAAATAGAAGGGAAAGTCTGTTGCAAATCTGTTTAATCACTGAGAAGGTAGAAGGTGACTTTTTGATTCTGATTTAGCCTCAAATTCCTTGGACTGAGACTGATTTATAAGGCAGAAGCAATGTCAAAGAAGTATGAGGTCATATATTCTGTTTCAGTCACTAACCAGGTGAACGTTATGGTTCAAATGATTAAACTTTTAATCAGTAATCTTTATTCTTCCATCTCTGAAAAGAACAAGGGGTGGTTTGGTAATATCTATCAATGATACAGTGAGGCATTTAGCCCATATTTTGCATTTTGTAAGAGGGTATTTCGGAACGCCAACAAAGAGGTAGGCTACTGTGTTGTTTTCATCTCTACTGTATCACCAAATCAAAAACGATCCACTTATTCATTCACTCAGAATAAGCTCCAGAAGGTTAGAAGCTTATTTTATTCTTCTTTACTTTCACTAAAGTAGTTAACATACTCCTGTGCATACAGTAGATGCTTAACAAGTGTGTACATGACAGATCTCTTTATTTGATGCTGTATTACTAAAGGATAGTCTACACAATTATCCTCACAACTGAGGACAAATTATGAACAAAAGAGATTTCTAAGAATTTTGATTATAAAAGTGGTTCTCAAATTTTCATATGAATCAAAATCAACTGCAGGTCTTAAACTACCTTCCCCCAGAATTTCTGATTCAGTAGATCTGGAGCAATTTGCCTTTGTAACAAGTTCCTAGGACAGCTGATGCTGCCGGTTCAGAGACCGCATTTCAAGAACATGTAGTATATGATTACTCACTCTCAAATACATGAAGAATAGATTATCAGCCCACTTGAAGTCCACGCCATCAACAGAATGGTGTGGTGGATCTCCTTTACTAAAAAGGGCGGTTTGGCAGAAGTGTACAGGAATGATGAAGAAAGGTTTGAGAAGACAGATGAGGGTCTGGGACCCAGGGGCTGTGATTTTGTGCATATTGCATAGTATACTAACAGCCAGGCAAATTCTCATCTTCAGTTTTGTACATACAAACCTTTTCCTCCTGTAGATAGCAGGCAACCCTGATGCATCCTCCTTGAGGGTAAGGTGTAATATAAAAATAAATGTAACAAAGGAAAATAACAAAACATGAACTTGAACCTAAACTAGACTCTAGGACATACTAATTATATGAAGTGGACAAATTAACTTCTGTGACATTCTTCCTTTCCACCACAAGCTCAGGATAATTTTGTGACTATTTCACTTTGTGTTGTATGTCTTACAACTGGGAACAGCTGCTTTCCTAACCACAGGGTTATCATGCCCCACATCCTGCAAATGTGGTCCCCATGACACTGCATAAAGTGATTATACAGAACTTCCTAGATGTGCTAGTCTCTGAGAGAATATTTAATAGTGTAATATGAGAAATGTAAAAGCAGCACAAAATAGATCATTTCGTCTTATACTGTAAGCTGAAAGAGACCCTTTCCTTCCAAATGAGTTTTAAAATTCCCTTTCTGCTACCATAGTATACCCTCTGGGAGGGGAAAAAAAAGTGTAGATGGTGTGGGGAGAAAGGAAATCATCACCACTAAACAGGAAGAGTGCTTTGGTTAAGCCAGAGAGCTGTAAAATTATTCCACTACTTCTTTGTTAACAGGTAAAGTTGGTAGCCAATAATTAATATGTTAGGGGGGAACAAGAACATCTGTAGGGATAAGTAACTTGCCTAAGGTTACATATTTAGCTCCAGAGTCTGTTCCCATAATCACTCCTCCACAGTGCCTCAATCTCCCCTTCTGACAACATCTGCAGTGGTGGGCTTTGAAAAAGTATCCATCTGCCCACCCACCCCACAAATTAAAAATTACTAAAGGAAAAAAAAAGAGAATCTGTAGGAAACAATTTTGATTTTTTTAGACTCAGTGAGAAACTGTATTCCGAATAAGGATACAGGAAAGATTAAAAATTCACAAATTTCCTGAAACAAAAAAAGGAGAATATTTCAACATGGCAGACAGCAAAGACAAAAGTGGAATGACTTACCCAAGAAAGAATATGCAAATCCTGAAAACAGTATTCAGAGCTGGTACATTGATTAAAGATTGTCACTAGCTCACTAGTAATACAGAACTATGCCTTGATGTCAGAATTCACAGTGTAGCCAAATAGGGCTGTGACTACATGAACATAGGATACACTGTACATGTAATTCTCACTGCAGATCAATTCATTCTCAAATCCATTTGTCATTTTCATAATAGATCTTTAAAAAACTTTTTTTAAGATATTATTATATGCATATACAAGGATTGGGGAATCTTATGCTTGATTCTTAAACTTTCTCATACAGGGAGTAGACAAAATTAAGTCAAAGGGTCTTCACTTTAAATGATCTACTAGTAAGACTTATATATGCCTCTTGTGATTCAAATTATGCAAAGAAGTGAATGCTACTTTGCTATGTATGTAATTAACTATGACTCAGGATAAGCTCCAGAAGGTTAGAAGTAATCTTTTTAATGAGTAATCTTTACACAAAACACAATTTTTCTTAGATTTTTCTTCCTGGGAAAAGACACTAGTAAATCCTGCCCCATTTGGCCACCCTCTTGGTTTTTAATGATGGTCAGCTGGTTGAGGATAAGGGTGTTTCTTCCCGGCTGCTTATGGTGGCCACCTTCCTGATGCCCATGATGCCAAGGGCTCCCCCAGAAACCGTAAGACTACTTCTCTGGAGTATCTACACTAAAAAAACGAATGCAACTATCTACAGAATCTTTTCTAATTTTTCAGGAGGAATGGAGTCTCTTTTGTTGTTGTTGTTTTCAGTTTTGTTTTTTCCATTCCTTCTTTCCTGTCACCTGTTTCAGTTACCATTGCCACATGAAGAAAAAGGAGAAGAGGAAGGGGAAGAGGAAGAAGAAGGAGAAGGAGGAGGAGGAGGAGGAGGAGGAGGAGGAGGAGGAGGAGGAGGAGAAACAACTTGGTTGTGTTAAATTATAATCATTTTATCATGCTTAAAAATTCTCTGGGTCAGAAATTCAGAAAGGATTCCTCAAACACATTTTGTCTCTGCTCTACAATGTCTAGGGCCTCAGCTGGGGAGACAAAAAGTCAAAGGGTGATTCAGGGGCTGGGACCCAACTCACTCAAATGTTTTCTCATCCACATGTGTCCTTGTTGACGCTGCTATCAACTAGGACCAGATGAAGTGACTGGTCACCCAGAGCTGCTTGGACTTCCTCGCAGCAGGGGAGCTGGGTCTCAAAAGGAAGTATCACAAGAAAACCAAGAGAAGTGGAATCATTTTTTATAACTTTGGAAGTCACATCATGTTATCTCTATGGGAGTCACAAACCTCCCATATCAAAGAAGAGGAAACATGGACTCCACCTCTCAATGAGAAGTTTCAGAGTCATATCAAAAAGAAAATAATATGCCTATTATTGGAAAATACAATCCACTATATCTTCTTTTTTTCTACACTGCCTCTTTCCTTCTTCTTGAGGAATCACACTTGGTTCCACTCACAATTTCCTCTTCCACTCCCCCTTTTCTCTATACAATATCATCTTATTCTATGAATATATTACTCTTCTCTGAAAGTCGGCTTGATCCCTATCATACTGTGCTTTCACAAGTAAACGAACATTTCATGAAAACAACTAGCAAAATTTCTGACACATACCAGGAATACACTACATTTTATTGAGGTATAATCAACATTCAATTTTCTGCACATAGACTATACAGTTGAAAAATTTTGATATTTTGACACACACATGAAGCCATCACCACAATCAAGATAATGATTATACCCCCAAATTTCTCTCACTCCCCTCAGTAACATCTCCTTCTCATCCTGTCCTATTCTACTTCAACCCCAAGAAAACACTGATAGATTTTCTATCACTATAGTTTACATTTTCTAGACTTTTATATAAATGGAATTGTAAAATATGTTCATTTTTCTTTGATCTGGCTTCTTTTACCCCACAATTATTTTGAGATTCATCAATATCATTGCATCAATTGTTTGTTGTTTTGTTGCTGAATAATATTCCTTGTAAAATGTATCACAATTTTTTCCTATTTTATGTGGATAGAAATTTGAGTTGTTTGGAGTTTGGGGCTATTATAAGTAAATCTGATGTGGACACAGGTGTATGAATCTTTATATATGGGCATATATTTCCTCTTCTTGGTAAATATGTAAGAGTGATAAGACTGGATCATGGTAGGTATATACTTTAAAAAATAAAAGCTGCCAAACTGTTTTCCCAAGTGTTTTTTACTATTTTATATCCTACCAGCAATGCACCAGAGTTCCCAGTCCTCTACTTGGTGGGGTCAGTCTTTTTAATTTCAGTCATTATAATAATAGCATTGTAGTATCTCATTGTAGTTTTAATTTACAATATCCTACTGGCCAATAATGTTGGGCATCTTTTTGTGTGCTCCTCTGACATCCATATATTTCCAGGGTGATGGATCAAGATGTTTTGTCCCCATTGGAGTTATTTGCTTTCTTATATAGTTCTGAGATTTCTATATATTTCTGGACACAGTCCAGAATCAGATACATACCTGGCAAAGATATAGTCCCAGTCTGTGGCTGGTATTTTCATTCTCTTAACAATCTCTCTTAAAGGCCAGAGGTTTTTATTTTTTTGAAATCCAATTACCAATTTGTTCTCATAGATTGTGCTTTTAGTGTCATTTCTAAGAAATCTTTGCCTAACCCAAGGTTACAAAGATTTTTTTGCCATGTTTTCTTCTTCAAGTTTTGTACTTTTAGGTTTTACATTTAGGTCTATACTATTTTGAGTCTATTTTTGTAGATTGTTATGTATGATCAAGGTCTTTTTTATTGTTGTTTCCTCACATATAGATATCCAATTGTTCTAACACCATCTATTGGGAGAAAAGCTATTTTATTTTTTTGCATCAAGCTTTGTGGTTGGTTGAACTGTGTCCCCCTAAAAGATATGTTCAAATTTTAAACCCCTAGTTCCTATAAATGTGACCTTATTTGGAAATAATCTTTATTGTAGATGTAATGAGGTAATGCTGGATTAGAATGGGTGCTAATCCAATGACTGGTATCCTTATAAAAAGAGAAAGGTTTGACATAGGTGCAGAGAGGACACCATGAGGTGATGGAGCCAGAGATTGTACTGATGCCTATACAAACCATAGAATGCCAAGGATTGCTAGCAGCCACCAGAAGCTGGGCGAGGAGTGTGGGACAGATTGTTGATCTGAGCTTCAGAAGGAACCAACCCTATCAACACCTTGATTTTTTACTTCTGGCCTCCAGAACTATCAGAATAAATTACTGTTGTTTTAAGTCACCTCGTTTGTGGTATACCCAGTTTGTTACAGATGCCCTAAGATATATACTTACATAATTTATATAGAAATATATAATACATTTTAAATCAATTGTAACATAAAAAATAACTTAAGAACAAGTCCTTTATGTGCCACGTCACTTTGAATCTAAGACACACACACATAAACACACACACAAAACCAGCAGTTTACCTATTAATTAACTAGTGTGTTCATTTTATGGGTTTTTGTTTTTAATTTCAACTCAACTATCACATGTGGCTTGGGCACATAGACAGGGCTTCTGAATATGCCACTGTTGTCTGGCAGGTCACAGGTGGCAGCAGTCTTCTCTTGGCAGTGTGTGAGCAGCTTTTTCACAGTTCCAGGCAACGGGTAAGGACGAATGAATCACCAGATGGCTGAAAAGAGATGCTTCCATTCATGTGACTCCACTGATGTGGTTGTTCAGAGAGGTCGAAGAGAATTTGGAGAGAGACTTGTGCTTGCTGGAAGCAGCACTAAGATTGGTCTCCAAGTACAACAGCAAAAGGACAGCACTAAGGTACTCCACACTCGGTTCAAATGTGGAGCCTATGCACCAGGCCAATGAATCCCCCCTTACCATGACACTGGTAGCAAGGAGATATGAGGCAAAGTGAAAGAATTAACCTTCAAAGAGCAGTATGCATGGCTTCCTCTGCTCTCACACTTTTTGTTCCCTGGCTGACACACTCCTCCAAGTTTCCCTGCCAGGCCCATATGCAAGGAAGTTTGCTCATCCTAATTACTATTTTTCACTAACCTCCTGGGAACACTAGTGGTCTGGCCTGATGTTTACCTCCAGGATTAGCCTCATCAACCTCAAAATTTCACATTTGCCAATAACTTCTTGGGACTTTGACTGATAGAGTTTATGATGATCAATGCAAGATGAGATTCTCAAATGAGAAGCATTATCTGAAGATGAGTATTGATTACACCAGGAGGCAAACAGGGCCTCATCAGCATGCTTCAGGCTGACATCCCTGCTGCTGAGCTACAGAGTTAAGGAAAGGGAATGGAAAAGGAAACAAACACCTATTGAGCACCTGCTGTATGGAGGCATGGTTCTCAATGCTTTCACATATATTACTATGTTAAAACATAAGCAAAGCATAGACCAAAACCCAGAAGAGGAAATGGAAGCTATTTATGAAACAACTTGGATGTAGAAGCCATTGGCTCCTCAAGACTAGTAATATGTATAGTGACCTCAGAAGACATTACTAAGCATCAGTTACTAAAGTCCTTCTTCATCATTAGCCCTGAAGAACTGAAGACCAACTTTACAGTGGACAGCAAAACTAGGTAAGAATGTCTGCCATTGATCATCTGCAGAAAAGCAATCATGCTTTTAACATTCCATCCTTATGTCCTTTACTAAAAGCATAATTTGATGGTAATATATAAAGGGGTTTTTTTTGTTTTTGTTTTTTTGTTTGTTTGTTTAATTCAGTAGTCATTGAATGGGACTTTGTTATCAGGACCTTATATAACCTAGGACAATCTTCTCTCAAAGGATCAGACAGCTATTTCCAGAGGACACTGGCACACTGCCATATTTACAATGTGTCCCACACCTACAGAGTACAAATGCTCTGTAAACTCAAGGCCACTTACCACATCCAGACTCCTACATGGATCTAAGCATATGCCATGTACATCGCATGCACATTTAGCAAATGGATTATTTATGGGACTTGGCAGAGAAGTCTTTATCAGGGTTTTTAGTCACAGTCTCTGTGACAGCACCCACTGTGACACTGAGCAGGTAAAGTGAATAATAATACATCCAACTTGGAAGGTCAATTCCTGCTCATATTTCTAATTATTAAGTACACCATTATTGAGGAGCTCCCTGTAGCACCGTTTCCTGCTGTGAAGGTAGAGGGTTCATCATTCAAAGTTGTTCTTTCACTGCAGATAACAACAGCAGCACAGCACAAGTGGAAATCCTAGTCCTGTTATTAACTAGAGCATCCCTTTTCCAAAGGAAAAAAGACAAGGTTTTTGACTCCTTGAAACAGAAGGCTAGCACTTGTTTCTTCTCTTTTCATTTCAGTGCCAACCTCATTATTATTGTTCATTCATAAATCTTGAGGCCCCACTAAAATATAAGTTTATTCAGGATCATCTTTTAGTATTGCCTTAATTGGCTTGTTTCCCTTGCAACTAAACACTTTCCTATGAGCAAAAAAGAAAATTATGGAAACCTCCCATTTGATCTAAAAGAGAAAAAAGACAAAAGGAAATTTGAGGTAGCAAAACTAGAAATTCATAGCATAGAATTCTCTATAGGCTCCCACTTGTCAAAGATACTCTAAAATGCCAATATAGGAGAAATGTAACCCTCTAAATGAGGTTCATGTTAATCCTATTACTAACCCATCCTTGGCCAAGTTTTCTAATAAGGCCTAAATGGATAAACTAGATAAATAGCACGCTTAGGTAGATAAATTAGATTTATCTCCTCTATATTAACTAGCATGCTTGGGAGCCCAAATCATTGAATACTATATCATAAGACTATTCAAGGGGTGACCATATATTCTTTGTCTTCATGTTCTAAGTATTTGCTTGCAAATAGCATTATTATACATGGCCATGTTCTAAGAGTTTGCTTACCACTGTATTCAGTTGTTTAGTCAAAGTTCCATACTGATAGGGAGAATTCTCCATCTCCCAAACTTAAAAGAATAGTAGTGCCAATGTGTAGTAACACTCAACAGAAACATCCACAACTGAAGAAATCATGACAATCACCAGGGCTGTTCTCAATTCTGCTCTGTTATGATCTTCACATTCCCATCCCCACATGTCATATATTGAAACCCCAACCCCCAATGTGAGGGTAACAGGAGGTGGGGTCTTCAGGAAATCATTAGATTTAAATGAGGTCATGAGGGCAGGGTTCTTATGATGGAATTATTGTCCTTACAAAAACAGAAGGACACTATAACCCACTATTTTGGCCATGTGAGGAAACAGCAAGACAACAGCTGTGTATAAGGCAGGAAAAGAGTCTTCATTTTTGATTTCTCAGACACCAAACTATAAGAAATACTATTTGTTATTTAAGCCACCCAGTCTATAGTACTCCATTTTAGTAGCCCACACTATCTATCTATGTACAAAGTAAGATTGCATTTATCTACCCTTTTCTGAAAGTCATGGTCATGGTCATGTAAATCAATTTTGCTAATGAGATATGAATCTTAAGAGTCAACGCAGGCTTTGCCATGTTCTCATATGCCTGCTACAGTGACTTTTTTTTTAGTGGTGCTGGGGATTGAATCCAGGGCCTTATGCATGCAAGGCAAGCTCTACCAACTGAGCTATATCCCCAGCCCTCTACTACAGTGACTTTTAAAGTCTGTGCCAAGATAGAACCTCTATCTCTGAGACTTGAGTAACTGTTTTTTGTTTTGAGAAAAAGTCATATCTTCTTTTTGTTTCCAAAGTGAAATAATTTTTTTAAACATTTTATTTTTTTATTTGTTGGAATTAGTTATACATGACAGTAGAATGCATTTTGATACATCATACATAAGTGGAGTGTAATTATTCATTTTTCTGGTTGTACATGATGTAGAGTTACACAGGTCATGTACTTACATATGCACATAAGATAATAATGTCCAATTCATTATACTATCATTCCTACCCCCATACCTCCTCCCCTCCCTTCACTCCCCTCTGCCTAGTCCAAAGTACTTCTATTCTTCCCTATCACCACCCCCACCCCCGACACCTTATTTTAAATTAGCATCTGCATACAGGAGAAAACACTTGGGCTTTGGTTTTTTGGGATTTGCTTATTTTGCTTAGCATGATATTTTCCAGCTCTATCCATTTACCGGCAAATGCCATAATTTCATTCTTCTTTAACACTGAGTAATACTCCATTTTTGTATACATACCACATTTTCTTTATCAATTCATCTGTTGAAGGATAGCACCTAGGTTGGTTCCACAGTTTAGCTATTGTGAGTTGAGCTGCTATATACATTGATGTGACTGTGTCACTGTAGTATGCTGATTTTGAGTCCTTTAGGTATAAACTGAGGACTGGAATATCTTGGTCAAATGGTGGTTCCATTCCAAGTTTTCTTCCATTTCTCTTCAAAATTAATAACACAAATTTTTGCAACTAAAGACATAAAATAGCATGGTAATCTATGGTCTTTCTGTCCCATCTCCACCTCCTACTAAAAGTATACTCATACTTCAGGCTCCATCTCATGAAGCCTTCTGACCCAGAGACAATCCCTATCTCCTTGGAGCTCTCATATGCAGACTTTATGCTTCTGATGAAACCCACACATTCACTGGTATTGTAGCTATTGTGTGCCTGTCTGTTTAGACTCTGCCACCCTCTGGACATAACATTTTCAGGGAAAGTATAACAAAGTGCTCATTATTATTCTGGGGGGAGATACATGGCTCCTCCTGTATCTATTCTAAAAAAAGAAAGAACCAGGGCTGGGTTTGTGGCTCAGTGGTAGAGTGCTCACCTAGCATGTGCGAGGTCCTAGGTTCGATCCTTAGCACCGCATAAAAATAAATAAACAAAATAAATGTATTATGTTCAACTACAGCTAATATATATATAACCATATAAGGTCCTATTTCTCTGCTTTCCTCAGCCTAGAGAAAACCTAAGTTGCCTATTCCCTGCTTTCTTTTCTCTTCCTGTTCCTCTGTTTCTCCAGAGGTAAAGCCAAGCCCAACCCCCTCAGGTAGCACTAAAAAGCAGAAAACATCCACTTCATAATATAAAATGTCTGCACTTCTCCCTCTGAGATTAATTATCATATCACTTCTGCTATGGTCCTACTTCAACTTTCAGGGTGCCTCTATTTAACCCAGGAGAAAGGAGTAAGAAAACCGTGCTTTATTTCTCTTTGCTTCCTTCTTGGGAACATATCAATTCATTTCCTCATTATTCTGTCTGGCTAATTTTGTCAGAACTTGTTAGTGTGTTTATAAAATGTTTAGTTGAATATTGTTTTCACAAAATCCATGTCCTTTCCCAAACTTTAGAAGGTGTTTTTTTTTTTTTTAAATACAGTTACTGTAGATATAATCAGTTAAGGTGAGATCATATCAGAGTAGCGTGGGACTTCAATCCAACATTTACTTGTATCCTTCCAAGATATAGAAAAGAGAGCCAGAGATAGGTGAAGAGGGAAGATGGCCACGTGACAATAAATGTTATATAGCTACAAGCCAAAGAATGCCAAGAATTTCCAGCAACCATCAGAAACTTGGAGATAGGCACACACTCCTCAGCCTGGTTGGCATTTTTATGAGTCTTCACACAATGGTTCCTATACTCCTTGATATGTTTCAAGCCTCTTCCTCAGTTGAGTAAAATAAGTTATAAAGCTTGAATTTTCTTTCTTCAAATAAAAACTCATCAATGTACAAAACAATGTATGTCCTTTATCCAGTACCTTCTAAAAACTAGCACAGCACCTGACCCAGAGAAAGGCTTCAACAATATCTAAGAAATTATAGAACACTGGATATTACCTCTATTCTTTTGGCATTGCTCATATTCAACAATGCTTTAGAACTGAATAACTACATCTGTAAGAAGTGACTCATTTCATGGCAAATTATGAAGCAATAAACTAGGTCACTTTGGTAGTTAATCTGAATCAGTCCATCCACACATGGATGCCAACCATTCCATGGCCCAATAGTGCCATTACCTTCAATGATTACAACAGGGCAACCAAACGAAGAGACAGTCACTAGAGCTAAAGTTTGGGATACTGGAAGTAAAAGATGATCATTAATCAGTAAGGACAAAATGAGAAATCTATGACCTAAGAGGCAAAGTAAAGCTAAAAGTACCCTAATTATCTGAAAGAGGAAGACTCCATGTGCACATAGCCATGTCATCAGTGAATGTGTGCACAGAGCATATCCCTCAACAGTTTCTGTTTATTCATTTGTTATTCATCTTAATGACGTGGCTCATAGGTAAGACATCTGTTGGCTTTCATATATACTCCATTTTCTTTCCAAGCATAAGGCAAAGCCAATGGTCTCATTTGGGCTGGAAGGGACTCCTAATTATCTAAGAACCAGCACATTTAAATCTTATGAGAACTAAGTTTCTGTTTTGAAATGCAACCAAAATATAGATTTCTTTCCATGCATAGAGAAAAAGCCTATTTAAGATCTTCCTTCAGATCACTATATGCCTTGGAGAGATTCTCAAGTCAACTTTTTCATTTGAAATCATATTCCTTACAGGAAAACAAATAGTCCTTGAAGCATCCCTTTAAGCATTTATCTTTCTAGTTCGTGGTATTTGTGGGATGCTTTAATTAACTAAACTATCTTATCATTTAAGTATCTTGAGATATCTACTGATTTCTTACATATCTCAGGAAGGCAGCCCTTTCTTTAGAGGTGGTTAGGAAATCTATAGCTGCTTTTAAAGTTCTATGGCTTTCTAAAACAAGTAGTTCATCATCTTATTTCCTTTCTAGGGCTAGTCATTGAATTTTGAAGGTCTTGGCTAATTCTGAATACCCTGATCCATAGTGAATTGGAAAGAAGGGAAATCCAACTGAAAGCCAGATGTGGTTATTTGTTGTACTCATTTCAGGAATGTGCTCACTGCAAAGGTACAGTAGGCTGACTTTCTACATTGAATGCCAGAAAAAAACTCAAATTTCCCAGTATTTTCCCCACAGATCCTCCCTGAAAATGCAAATAATATGCAGGACATAAGCCTTCTTTATTGAGATATTTTTTTCTCCATTGCTGCATTAATAGAGTAACTTTTTCTCTAGAGCCAGGAAGGACCCTGGGTAGAAAAAGAATGGGGAGCCAGAGAGAATCTAAAGAGATCAGAGTATAAATCCTCTACCTCAGATCAGAAAAAAATATTATTATCCTTATTTCAGAAATAAGATAACTTGAGTCCCTAGAATTAAGAATGTAACCAGATGAACATCAAGAAAATTTGATACTCAAAAATTAGTATGAGAATAGAACAGAAATAGGCAAGGGAAGGATAACAAAAACCTAGCTTCAGGCTGGGATTGTGACTCAGCGGTCGATTGCTCGCCTAGCACGGGTGGACCCAGGTCGATCCTCAGCACCACATAAAAAAAATAAAGGCATTGTGTTGTATCCATCTACACCTAAAAAATAAATATATTTAAAAAAAAAACCTAGCTTCACATTTTCCCAGAGTTCTCTTCTTTTTTGCTAGTGCCACCTGTGAAGGTGACACATGGAGCCAACATTGATTAAGACTGTAAAGAACTAGGGTATGAAAGAGAGAAATTTGAGTAGAGGTGAGAAACAGGCACAGTCAGGGACATTGAGGGCTCTGAATGTCTTGATCTGGAAGCTGAGAAATGGTAAAAGTGAAAAGTCAAAGCTCACCTCTTTGTTCCTCAAAAGCTGGATCTAGTACTGATTTTCTATTCCTACATTCAGGAGAGATAATTTTTTTAAAATATTTTTAGTTGTAGATAGACACAATGAGTTTATTTTATGTATTTATTTTTTATGTGGTGCTGAGGATTGAACCCAGTGCCTCACACGTGCTAGGCAAGCTCTCTACTACTGAGCCACAACCTCAGTCACAGGAGAGATCATTTGATGAGCATCTGAGGAAACAGTGATCAGAAGTAGATCAATGCAGTATAAATGATGAGTACAGCCACAGATTTCCTGGGTAACATTCAGTATCTCAAAACATTCCAGGTCAGAAAACCAGTAACTACCTTGTGGTCCTGAGCAACCACCCAATGGCAGACATGGTTGTCTATCAGCTACAGTTATCTATCTGCCCAGGAGTAATGGAGAGATGATGGCTCAAGCAAAGATTTATTTTTATAAAAACAACATATGCTTCATTGCTTTAGTGACTCAATGGTGTCAAGCCAATGTTGCTGCAATTCCCTTGGCTTTCCCAAGGGGTTGCAAGATGGCAACAGAAGTGCCGAAGTTCAGATCTTACACTGTGTTCAGAGGCAGAAAGCTGAGAACAAGGCTAGAAGGTCTTCTGAACCTGGCCCTTACCAGGAAAAGAAAATCATTCCTGTAAGATCCAAGCACACTTTTTACATTCCCACTAGTCTACACCACAATCCCATCCTTAGGGACTGCATCTACATTCTTTAAGACCAATAGAACCCTATCTGATGCCTGTCCAAAAGGAATTATCCTTGTGTCTTCCTATGAGTAGGGAAGATAGAAGGCAGGATCTTTAGGAGCTTTCATTTATATTTTTATGAGACCCAAGGGTAGACTGAGTGGTGCTGGATTATAGCAGAGTCATGAAGACCAGCATAAGCAGCAGACTGCTATAGCTGCCAGTCGAGAGAAAATCATTCATGCTAGGCAGACATCCTCTCCAAATTTAGAAACAAGAACTAGCCTTCCCAGAGGCTTCTCTGAAACTGTTAAGAAATTATAATTAGACTTTGTGCTTTTACTAAGCTTTTCATCCCAGGAGCTCAGGGCACTTCCCTGCATCATCTCATTAATCTTCACAACACCATGTGAGGCAGCTGGCATCTATTGTCATCTTTATTTTCAAGATGAAGGAACTGAGATGTGAGTACAGGTTAATAGCTTGCTCAATGTCATGTACTCAGTGAGTCACCACCAGCTGGGAATGGGACCAAAACCAACTCATTGAAGACCCTGGGAAAGTACTTAGAGGTCATTTGCTTAGCCAGAAAAGCATAAGCCTGCAAGGTGGCTTGATGGGAAAAATGAGAAGAGGCAAAAGAAACAGAACAAGCCATGATTCACTACCCAGGGAAGCATGGGCAAGCCACTTACACTCTGAATTCTTTCTTTACCTGAAAAACAAGGAGAATAACATCATCCCATTTAATTCACTCAACTGTTATGAAGACAAACGTTTCAAATGTAATCTGGTGAGGTAGGACTTTTGTAAAATGGAAGTCAATTTAAGGCATTTGAAACTCTGGACTCACAATGGCCATCTTAAAGTGCAACCAGACAATTATACAAGACTTTTCCTAGATGACCAAGAAGTTGCTTTTGCTATTCAATGAGTTTTGGACATATTTTCAGCATTGACTATGTGGAAAGTGCTATGTGGAATGCAGAGATAACTAGGATGTGACCTATATCCTGTAGGAAATTCATTCAGGCAGAGGAGCAAAGAAACCACCCATATTTCTGTAAGTCAAAATGAAACAAATCTCATTCTAGGCAAGGAGACCAAATGTGGGGGCCCAGAGAGGCTTGGTTCACTTCCCATTTGGTTGCTTAGAGAATGCTTTCTGGATGTTGCAAGATGATAGGAAAAGATAGTTCAAGTGGCAGAAATATAACAGTGGGAAGGACTGGAAGTGAAGTGAGATCAGTTTGACTGGAGAAAAAAAGATACATGAAGAAAGACTGAAGACATCCCACTGAAAAACATGTGCAATAAGCAATTAGGTGGGATTTTTGTTTTGGTCTATGAACTGAAGCTAAGCCCCATAGCTAAGGTCAGAGAGAGCTCTAATTACTTCATACTACAAGATCAAGACATTAACAGTTCAGGGAAGTCACCTCCCTGCAGGGTTTGTTTTGTTTTGTTGCAGTACTAGGAACTGAATCTAGGGGCACTTTTTCCATTGAATTACAGCCCCAGCCCTTTTTAATTTTTTTTTTAATATAAATTTTTTTTGAGGAGGTAGCAGAGATTGAACTCAGGGGCACTCAACCACTGAGCCAAATCTCCAGCCCTATTTTTTTTTTATTTTATTTAGAGACAGGGTCTCACTGAGTTGCTTACTTAGCACCACCTCGCTTTTCCTGAGGCTGGCTTTTATCTTGTGATTCTCCTGTCTCAGCCTACCAAGTTGCTGGGAATATAGGCATGCACCACCATGCCTGGCACCTTTTTAAATTTTTAATTTTGAGACAGGATCTTCCTAAATTTCTGAGACTTGCCTTGAATTTGGAATCCTCCAGCTTCAGCCTCTAGAGTAGCTTGGATTACAGACCAAAACCACCATGCCTGGTTCCTACAGGGTTTGTTGAGGGCAGCTCAGAGCAAGTTCTCCCACCTCCTTTCTCTATCTCCAGAAAAGTGGGGGAAAGGGTATGAATGACCTTGGGAGTGACCCATTCCTAATGGAGGAAAGAGGAAGGAGACTTTTCTTTCATCTAAAAAGGTAGAGGGTAGAGTCTTAGGGTGGGAGGGTCTCTGCAAGAAGAAAAAAGAGTAAGATGTTAGCTATATTATACTCACCAGTAGAGTCCAACCTGCTGAAGGACTCTTAGGAATATTCTGGAAGCCTAGAAGTGAGATGTATTGTCCTTTTCACAGGTAATACTTCATATTTGTCATTGATGCCTGCAGAGTATACTGGAGAGACCCATGTCTATTCTGGGCTGAGAGGTTTCTGTGGGCAAGAGATATTTGGAGGGTTAAAGGGACAGAAGTTCAGTACACATAAAAAGTAAACTGGGTAAATTCAGAGGACCTGGAAGAGAACTCCAGTGATTCCCATGAGCACAAATGTTAGCGGTGGGGCAAGTTATTTGGTTCCCCAGGCAGCCACTGAGCCAAGTGACAGAATGCCCAATCATGAGATTGAGGCATGTGCTGACAAGAATCAGCTGAGATTCCTCCTTTTGCTCCTCCCCCTGTGCTTCATTTCTCTCTACCCTCAAACTGGAAGACCTATCTAGAGCATGACCCACAGTAAGCAAGCTTTACATTAGGACACAATGTGCACCATCCCAGGCAGCCAACAGCTACTATCATCTTTATCTTTAATATATACACAAATGAAGCAATGCTTCCTATGAAATAATACTGCATTATATGTGCTAAGTACTCTGCATTTTGTATTCCATTCTATTCCTTAAAAAAAAAAAAAAAAAAAAAAAAAAAAACATAGATCAAGACTTTCTAAATTAGTTTTCTGATCCAACAATGGCTTAAAAATTGCATTTTGGAAAGAAAAAAAAAAAAAAACCTGACCTAGGACAATATGGGAAGGAAGGTTCTCAAAGCCACACATACATGATGCTCCCTGCGCACACACGCACACAGGACCAGTTAACCTGGGGAATAAAAAAGACAAGCTTTGAATGGAGTTTGAAATAAATTTTTGAAAGATATGTCTTAAGTGTGACTGTCATAATAACCTAAACACAATCCAGTCGTCTTCAAGAGCCTTGCTGCCCACTGGGAAACTGTCATGGTGGGAGAGGATGCTCTAGCAGAGTTGAAGGCAGTTATTGAAAAAAAACCTTTGACAGCCATGCCCTGTGGGTACCTGCCACACTGAGAGTGCGGAATAAAACTGGATAGGAAAACACTCAGAACGTCCATGCTAAGAAGCAGTAACGCAGAACCACTGAGCCCTGGGGAAAAGAGAAATGGCCTCCTCCGCCTGTGGGAGTGCTGACAAATACAGGAGATCAAAGGCTTCCGGGTCCAAGAGGGAAGAACTTCCGGGTCAAAAGTGGACCACGCTTCCCCACAGAGTGGGCCTCCCACAGGCTCTGCCAGAGAGACTGGTGGTGTACAAAAGCTAAAAAGGAAAAACCCTGGGTCCTCTCCCCTCCCTCAGCGTCCACCACCCTCTCTCCAAGGGAGAGTGATGGAAAGTTGGGGAGCAGGCCTCTGAGAGGCTGGGGTGGTTCGGTTGACGTTGGAACACGCTGCAGCAGAGCCGCTCCCTGCGGGCAGTCCTGCTTCCGGCCACAGGGGGGCGCGCCTCCACCTCCGGCTCCTGGGAGCGAGCCTCGCTGCCAGGGCGGGTAGTGCCTCCAGCTGCGGCCTGCAAGCGCCACCCCCGCACGCACCGCGGCCAGCGTTTTACCTTTGGTTAAACAAGCCGACTTCTCCGTGGGAGCTGCGTGGCCCATAATCTCTACAAAATTGCCAGGGGCCTGCACTGGGAGAGCAGCCCAGAGAAACCCAGATTGCGCAGGTGGAGATGGCTGCCCCTGCTGTCCCCCATGCCGGGTTTACACTGGGACAGTAACCCGCTGACATCTCCGGACGCAGTGCCCCTTGAGCTAAGCGGACCCAGCGATGGACAGCAGAGGCGCTTCCAGACCCGAGTAGGCACCAGAGAGATCACAGCCACCTTTATTTATTTTTGTTTTGGAAATCCTTAAACTACCTGAAGGAAGAAAACTATTTGGGCTGGGTCTGGACAAGGCAAGAATTCCTAAACTGCACCAAATTGGCTCTCAGCAGAGCCCCTTTGTTCTCTCCACACCCTCATATAAACACGCACACCCACTGTGACCCTGTATTATTGTCCTTCATGAGTTAGAAGGAAGGTATTTAAGATAGGACAGGGCGAAATTGACAGGAGTCTTCTACCAAAATCTCTCCTGCAGCATTAATGGGCGATTTGTTTGTATATATTGCCTCCTAAGAATAACTGATTCCCATGATTTTGGTTTAGTTACTTGATTGAGTGGTTTTGGGGGTAGAAATTTTTCCTAAACTTTGGATGAACAAGAATAATCACAGCACGGCGGGGGGGGGGGGGGGGGGGTCGGGGGGATACCAGCATGTTAAAAGTATTCCTTTCCCATTGAGAAAAAGGAATTTCAGATTATGAAACAGATTTTTAAATAATCTACTAACTATACTAACACCCAAAACAGTCCTTAAATAGTCTGAGAGATGCTTGAGCTAAATCCCTGTTAAGTCACACCAGAATATTTGTCAGATCCCATGTGAAAAGTGGTTGCGTTTAATGAGTGGATCGTCATCATTGAGTGCTTTGTCAGGAGGCCATCTTAGAGTCCATAGTTAAAGGTTTCTAACCCTAATTTCCCCCCTTTTATTTGCTTGGGACATGGACTATCTTAGTGTGACTGCGGACACTAAAGAAAACCTCTGTGCAATCCCCCTTTCCACAGCAGAACCATGGATCCGATCTGAAGAGCATAAGTGTTCTCATGTGCAGAGTTGGGCCGAATCCCTCTACCTCTGGAAACAACTGTATGGATCCTATGGCCTAGCAGAAAATACAGTGATTCATGTAGTTTCTTACTACAGTGCCCCCACCCCCACCATAATATATGTTTCCAAAATCACACTTCTGTCACACTCTCTAAAGAAATTTGAAGTTAGAAACATTAAGATAAATAAGATTAGAAAATAAAAATTGTCTGATGATTAGGCTGAGGATATAGCTCAGTGGTATAGCACTTTCCTCCCCAACACTGTACACACACAAAATAAAATGTAATGATGAATTTTATGTGTCATTTTGGCTAGGTTATAATGCCTAGTTGATTGGCAAACATTAGTTTAGGTATTTTGTAGATGTGATTAACATTAACAATCTGGTGATTTTGAGTAAAGGAGATTATCCTCAATAATGAGGATGGGCCTTGTCCAATCACAGGAAAGCCTTAACAGCAAACACTGAACTTTATTGAAGAAGGAATTCTGCTTCAAAAGTACATCAACTCCTCCCTGAATTTCTAGTGTGCTGGTCTGCCCTACAGATTTCAGTTTTGCTAGCCCCCACAATAGTTTGAGCCAATTCTTTGAGATAATTTTCAGTGTGTGTGTGTGTGTGTGTGTGTGTGTGTGTGTGTATCCCTGTTCTATTGGTTCTTTTTCTACAGGGAACCTTGACTGATAAAAATTTCAAGTGAATCTGTTTTATGTTTTATAAGTTAAAACAATGCTGAGACATTAAGTAGTGCTATTTTATGTAATATTACACATAGAACTAACTTATGATTTTGTTTGGGTACCCTCCCCAACACCCCCTGTGCCTCACCTGGAAGCTGACCTGACTACTACTTTCAGGAGTAGTCCTGATTGGTCTGAGGGTGACCCATCCTCTTGCCAATGATTGAGGAGAAGGCATGTGAAATAAGATATGAGAAAAAGTTTACTATGTTGATTGGCAAATATTAGTTTAGGTGTTTTGAAGGTGTTTTGTAGATGTGATTAACATTAACAATCTGGTGAATTTGAGTAAAGGAGATTATCCTCAATAATGAGGATGGGCCTTGTCCAATCACAGGATTCTTCCAAGAGCCTTTACAGAAGCAGCACTCTCTTCTCTCCCAGTGGCAGAGAATAAAGGAAACTCTCTACACCACCTCCTTGGTACTAGCAACCACCTGGCAACTGCCCTTTGATCGAAGAAAAATGATATGAGCCCTTGAGTGAGGCTAGAAGGATTACTCGGCCCCAAAGCCTGCATTGACTCTGGGCTTCCATTTGAGTAAACCAAAACATTTTTTTAATTGTAAGCCAGATTGAACCTAGTTGTTAGTTAGTTATAGCCAAATGACAAGTTTTCTTGCCCCTAGTTTCTTACCTATAACAGGGAAAGAACTAGATAGTATAAGCTCTCCTCAAGCTCTCAATATCTGTGACTTACATATTTAAATGGTGGCACTAACACATACAATTGCACATTTAAGTGGTGGCACTAACACACACTCTCCCTCTCTCTCTATCTATATAGATAGTTTAATTCAGTTTAATTCTCAAAAGTCCCAGGCCCCAAACCATCACTTTGGAGGTTAGGATATCAGTTAATTTGGAGGAGGGACAATCAAACCATAACAATCCCTAAATTCTATTAAGGGAGAACAGCAAGATAAAGAACAATGAGTATATATGCTACCATTTATATTTAAAAAAAAAAGAGTAGCTAAATATATATTTGTGTAGGGGTAAAATAGGAGACTGCAGAAGAAAGTAGGAATAGTGGCTAATCTAGGGGTCATAACAAGAAAGAGAAGATGAGTGAGAAAGACTTAATTTTTTACTACATATCTTAAAGTATTTGTTGACATATGAATGGTTATCAATTATTTTTAAAATTAAAAAACTTGGGGAAAAGTAAAGTCGTTATTATTAATACATTTCTGATTTACTATAGTTTGCTTTCAGTAACTGTAAAGCTGAATTACAGAGCGTATGCTTTAGATAAATGATAATGATCAGATATGAAACAATCATTTGGTACATTTGTTGACAATAGAAAAGGGATCTTATATTTTAAGGGAAGGAAATGAATCTCATCTATAGCATTTGAAAAACTAGTTTGCTGGGCATTTGGCTTTTCTGTGCACTATACCCCTAAAGAGCCTCATAGAGATGTCTTCCAATCCAGTGTCTTATCATTCATTCACATCCACTCATCCTACAAAGATCTACTAAATGCTTCAGTGTGCTAGACCCTGGGGCCCCAGTAAAGAATAAGCCTAGCACACATGGTATCTTCCTGAGCTCAGGCTTTTTTACTGTTGTCATTCTTCAAGCCATATGGAAAGGGTGATGATATAACCTAAGATCTTCAGCTCCTGAACTACAAGAACCTATAATCAGAACTACCCAAGATGGCTATCTGGAAAAAGAAGATAATAAGAAGTTAGAGATAACACTATGGGTCCCATAAAACCATTCCAGAATTAACCTTGTCCAGTCAGGGATTCCAGTGTCTCAGTAAGTGTTTATTTTGGGAAGAAAAATAAAAAGGAAGGAAGAGGAAGGAAAAACAAAGAAAGGGCCCAGCTGACAAAATAATCCAGAAGAAATAACCTCTGAACCTAGGATTAATGCATTCATTCATTTGCTTATTTAACAAATGCAAGAAAGATAATTAGTTAAATGTGCGATGTACTCACAGGTGGCTAAAAGTGCCACAAACAAGGTAAAGTAGGATATGAAGAATAGAGGGAAGAGTCTGCCATCTTGGATAGGCAGTGGGTAAGGTGTCTCTGAGAAGAGGCTGTTTGAACAGAGATTTGGATGAAGTGAACCATGTGGCTACCAGAGAGAAGAGTTTTCTAAGCAAAGGAAAGAACAGACCAGTGGCAAAAGCCCTGACATGGAAATGCGCTTAGGGAGTTGAAGAATCAAGGGGCAAAGAAGAGTTAATGTCCTCATGGAGTTTAGAAAAACATAGCAGAGAAATAATATCAGTGTTTCTTCCAGAAAACACACCCAAAAGTTATGTAATTCCACACAAACAGTCCTGGATCTTTAAAGCAAAAACAGAATCTTCTTATTTATAGACAGGGTAGGAGTCCACTCAGATAGTATGAGGTCAATAACACTGACCAATTGCCCTATGACTAAAAAAAATACTTTCAGGACTGGGTGTAGCTCAGTGGTAGAGTATGCACCTGCAGAGCCCTGGGTTCAATCCTCAACACCAAATAAAGAAAAAAAAAACAATACTTTCATTCATACCCATTGATCCTGGGATCTCCTGCCATAGGAACAAACCTTTGGGTCCATATATTTTCAAATATAAATATATTTGTAGATGAACACATAGTACCTTTATTTATTTTTATGTGGTACTGAGTGCCTCACACATGCAAGTCACTTTACCACTGAGCTACAGCCCCAACTCTGGAGTCCATATTTTGAGATGAGTTTCAAAACAAAATGCCTTGCAAAGAATGCAAAAATTTAAATTCATATCAAGATAAAAATAACTAATAACTGATACTGCTGTGATGAGTTTAGGTTTTCTGAATTCAGGGGAGGATGAGGCATTGAACCCATAGAACATAAAAGCTTGAAGTTCCCAAATTCAGCTTCAGCTGCTGTTTTCTTCCAGACAATCACTGAACAGAAATATTCTTTCTCCCTAGAGAGAAGAAAGGCATTTCTGTTAAGCTACCAAAGCTTGTTAGAAATATCCCTCAGGGACATACAACTCCCTTTGGAGTCTAGTTATATATTCACCCAGTAGTGTTCTGATCTGAATTTAGTTATCTGAGAAATACCCAGAAAGGGCATTACCATTTGCAGACAGCTGCACTAGGTAATCACACATTGTAAATTAATAAATTGACTCTGTTTTATATAATTCCAACATTGATTAATTTTGCATGTGAAATAGGGTCAAAGACACAAATCTGAAACAACCTAATGAATAGGTGGAAATGTTGCTGGACTTCAAATCCATGAACCCCCTTGGTTAAACCTCATTCTTCTAAACCCTTTCCAATTTTGATAATTAAGGGATGTAGAATCCCTAATTCTAGGCCACAGGTCTGGAACTGTCCTGAATAGAAGAAAAATCCATTCATTCCACCAAAGAATGGTTAACCAGATATTCTGAGCTAGGTGCAGGACTTCTAAGGGAAAGCAGACCTGTCCCTCTTCACAAGAGGTCACTGTGTCTAGCAATTAAGCAGAGCTGGTAGAACCAAGCCCCCCAAGATATTAATGTTCATGTTCAAGATTCCTAAATGTCACTGTTTCATTTTCTCTAAGGATCAGCTCTTTAGGAGTTGCTGTCAGTTCTTAGTTTCTGGAGCATCGACACCAGCCTCTTTGCTCTAAATAAATAGTAAAAGTGAACCTTTAGTAATTTAACAATAACCCGAGGGCCACCTCTTCAGTTAGGGTGAGGGTAGGGAGGTTTGCACAGGAGCACAGGAGTTCCTGGGAGGAAAGTCATTGGGCCTGCTCCCCTTTCTTGGTAAGATCTGAACTGGTGTTTTACATTGAGGGTTCCCCAGCTGAGACCAGATGACAGAAGGAGAAGGGGAAGATCAGGTTGGGAAGCTCCTCAAAAGAAGGAAAGGACAGTTCCAGACCTCAGGCCTAGATCCAAACATCCAGGACCTGATGTGCGCAGTAGAAGGCAGGATCCAAATATGACATCAAGTGATGCAGGTACTTACATGGACCCAACTGATCTAGCAATACAGTTATAATGGAGTAAACAAGATGGATCAGGAGAAATGTTAATTCTGCCTGTCACTAAGAACCTTGGGTTTTCAGGTCCCTGGCAAAACATAAAGAAGTTCCCATTAAAAACAAACAAACAGAAACAAAAAAGCTCAAAATCACCACTGCAGGAATGTCAGCGATGTATAAAAAGTAGAATCCTGAGAATTATATTCCAATATCTCAGCATCAATCATCTGCTCCACTCCTCAGGAAAGTGTATGCCACTACCTCCTCCAGGCTTCACCCTCCAAAACTCCCCACACAACAGATAGCTGCAAGCCCCAGAAATCAGCTAGGGCTAAGTTGAGCAAAAGGAAGGTTGTTGAAAGAATGCCAAGTAGCATGTAAACTCCACAGGACAGCTAAAGAACTGGGCTTAGAGAATGCTCAGGAGCCCATCGGGATGAGCAGCAGAAAGAACGGCTCCAGAACAGGGCTGCTGGCCCTGCTTATATTAGATACTCTAGCCAAAGGTGTCATGGACTCTGAGCACTAGAAGGCACCATTTCTCAACTAGCCCTTCATTGTGCATCGCTTCCTGGAGATGAGCAACCCCAGGCTAAAAGACCTGCCCCTCACTCCAGCTGTCAAGTGCCAGGGAAAGGAGACTTTCCTAGTCTCAGATTGTATGGAGAGAAGGACTCCGCCTTCCTCCACATACCACCCTTCTCTTCCTGCCCCTACAGGACTCACACCATTTATTGTACATGGGAGGAAGCTTTGAAACTAGGAAGTAGGTGCAGTTTGGGGCAGTCGGAAAAATGATACTTGTATGGTAATTGATGTTGCAAGCCAGAAAAGGGGGTAACAGAGAAACTGGAGAAACATACTCAATGGACAATCGACTCAAAATCCACACCATTTATACAGAACCTCTTTGAATACGGTCAGGCATCACTTAACAACAGGAATGTGTTCTGAGTTGTGAAGTCAAGAGATTTGTCATTGTGTAAACATCACAAAGTATACTTGATATCACTGCAACATCACTAGTGATATAATCTTATGGGACTGCCATTTTACGAGAGGTCCACGGTTGATCACATTTTCTTTATGACCTACGACTGTATATAAAGATACTGCAATGAAAAGAATTATTTCAACATTGAGAGTAACCTGAGAATAACACCTCCTTGTTTAACTATAAGACACACCTCTATGAGAGAAAAAAAAAAGTCTTACCTCTTTTTTTGAACAGAGGTATTGAAAGATTTTTGAAATAGAATATCGAAAGCACATTCCAGTAGCACCTCAAAATTAAGTCAAACAAATTTGATTGTATAACAACATGTTAATTATGAGTCCAGTTTATTATACAGTAAAGTTTATTTTTTAATATAGCATAGGTATATTTTATTGTACATTAGTGCCTATTTTATAATCCATATACACAGTACATTTACGCCTATTTTATAACCTCTAACATAATTTTACAACTTACATGATTATAAAGGTTTATAGATGTTGTGATTTTACATTTATTTTATACTCTTAGTGGTCCATAATTTCTTTGAAACAAGAGTGTAACCTCCAAAGCATTTAAGATTGACCCTGCCTTCTGCAATAATTTGCTTTATAGCATAGTCCCCAGGACACAGAGCAAAAACTGAGATCTGGCTATATGCCACAGATATTTTTGTATAAAATTTAACTTGTTATTATATAACTTATTATAATAAAATGGTTAGAATTTGGTGCTGGTTTTTCCTTGAATGTATAACTTTGCAAAAGTATACACCTATGAGACTTTTCCGCAGTTTGCATTTTCCAAAATAGCATATCTTATCGTGTTTTGGAACTATTATGGATATTTATACTGACCAATATAGAAAGAGTTTATAACAAACATGTACAAGAAAGTGAGTGGAGAACAAGCTGAGGCTCCACTGCTCACATGGATTAACGGTTTATTCCAAAACTGATCACAAGGGCACATTTAGAATTGGCCTTTTCCCAACATTTTTTGTTCATTACACACACTCCAAATGCCCACCTCCTGGAAATTCTCTAGGAACTTGCTCTTCTGCTTTGCCCATTCTGTGCCTTTGGCATGAGTTGATAATATAAATAATTCCAAAATATAAATCAAACTCATGGGGAAAAAAAGGCATGATTTGCATTTTCACGATGGCAATAATCTAAATGTCTACAGTACTGTTGTGATGGGCTGAATTGTATCACCCCAAGGTTCCTGGGTTGAAGTCTTACCCCCCACCCTCATTATGTGACTGTTTGGAGATAGCAACATGCCTTTAAAGAAGTAATTAAGTAAGCTCAGCTTCCAGAAGCTGCCACATGTCCTGGCTTGTGGCCCCCTCCCTCCATCATCAAAGCTAACAGTGTCACATGACCCTGATTCTGCCTCCTTTATCACATCTCTCTTGGACAACATCTGGGGAAGTTTCTCTGCTTATAAGGGCTCCTATGATTAGAGCCAGCAGGATCATCCAGGATAATTTTATTTTTAGGTCAGCTGATTAGGAACCTTAACTCCCTTTGCTACTTTAGTATCCCCTCTCCCCTCTGCCATGTAATTTAATCTACTCACAGTTTCTGAAGATAAAAATTGGGACATCTTTGGCTCGAGTCAGGGGAGGCTGGAACATTTTTTAACTCCTATATTACCCTGAAACCTTGGAAGTTTAACATAATTACAGTTTACTTCTCCCACCTTTCAAGTCTATTTTGGTTCAGGTGTCTCCTGCTTGGAGCTTCTCTTCTGTATAACTCAGGAATCTAAGGCCTTTTCCATCATAGGCTCCATAATCTCAGGACCCTCTAACTTCCAGGAACATTTTAGATTCATTAGTTATAGGGTAGAAGAACAAGACAAATTTATCATGATTTCTGTTAGGGGCTAGGCCTGGAAATGGGAATATTATTTCTGGCAGCATCCTGTTGGTCAGAAACCAGGTACACAGCCACATCTTAACTGCAAGGGGGAGAGGGAAGTAGTCTCCCCACATGCCTATAAAGAGGAAATTAAAACTTGGACTCTATCTAAAAGGCTTGGAGTCAGTCTGGTTTGTAAGTATCATAGACATGTTTGTTGCTGGTCTTTGATTGAAAACCCAATTCTGAGAACAGGTTTGTTATTCTAAAACTCTGTTCTGTTTCTTGGAGCCTTCTCTGCCTAACAGGATTTTCTTATGCCTGCATTTGCTGTTAACCACTTCTTCCTGGGAATAAAGGCCTGTACCTGAACTCCAGTCAGATGTCTACAGTTTTGTCAGTAGGCATGCCGGATGCTCAGTCCTCCCCTTTGGGCCCACAATCTATATACCCAGTTTCATAAATATCATCTGTACCTCAAACTGTCCAGAACTAAGCTCTGAACGTCCCCAAACTCACCCAGGGATCCTCCAGAGGTCTATTACCCTCCTGCCACAGCCTGAAACCTTGGGAACTCAGCCATTACTTCCTTCTTTGTTCTGCCTATATCCAATCACCACAGCCTTAGTTACTTATTAAAAAATTTGTGGTAGTGACAATAAATGTTGGTGAGGATATGGGGGGAAAAATACACCCATACATTCCTGGTGGGACTGTAGACTGGTGCAGCCACTCTGGAAAACAATATGGAGATTCCTCAAAAAAACAGGAATGAAACCACCTTTGACCCAATTATTCCATTCCTCAGCATATATCCAAAGGAATTTAAATCAGCATGCTACTGTGATACAGCCACATCAATGTTTATAGCAGCTCAATTCACAATACCTAAGCTATGGAACCAACCTAAGTGCCCTTCAACAGATGAATGGATAAAGAAAATGTGATATACATACACAGTGGAATATTACTCAGCCATAAAAATAATGACTTTATGACCTTTCCTGGTAAATGGACGGATCTAGAGACTATCATGCCAAGTGAGATAAGCCAGTCCCCAAAAAATCAAAGGTCAAATGTTCTCTCTGATATGTGGATACTAATACACAACAAGGGCAAAGGGTGGAGAATAGAAATTCAGTGGATTAGACAAAGTGGAATGAAGGGAAGGGGTGGGGGACAGGAATAGGAAAGACAGTGGAATGAATCAGTACACAGGGAATGTCACCATCATGTACAACCACAAGACTGGGATCTTAATTAGAATAAGGTATACTCTATGTTTGTATAAAAATGCCAAAATATACTCCACTGTCATGTATAACTTAAAAACAAAAATTAAATTTGTGGTAAAAACTATGTAACATGAAATTCATATTAAGCAACTGTCTTTCTGAAACTTTTGTCAAACCATCCACTTTTCCACATATCAGCAGTAATCCCACAAGTCCAAACCACAGCATCTCCTACCTAGACTATTACAGCTTCCCCGAAATCCTGTATCTTCTGAAATCCACTCTCTTCTCCTTCTAATCCATAATTCAAACATCAGAAAATTCATTTTTCAAAATGTACACACACACACACACACACACACACACACACACACACACACAGTCTTTAATGAAGCTTTTAAAAGACCTCCTCGTGTAGCCTCTTCTTCTTTTTTTTTTAAGAGAGAGTGAGAGAGGAGAGAGAGAGAGAGAGAGAGAATTTTTAATATTTATTTTTTAGTTTTCAGCGGGCACAACATCTTTGTTGGTATGTGGTGCTGAGGATCGAACCCGGGCCGCACGCATGCCAGGCGAGCGCGCTACCGCTTGAGCCACATCCCCAGCCCCTTCTTAATTTTACCCACCACCCTCAACCTTTGTTCATCCAGCCACGGCTTCATTCTGGACTTCAGAGGCCCCAGGCTTCTTTATGCCTCTGGGTCTTCTCATACACTCTTCCACCTGCCTTGGAATGCTCCTCACGCCCCCATTTCCTAGATAAACTTGACATTTTTCAGAGCTTTGTCTCTGAACATCACGACCATCACGACCTCCAGGAAGCCTTCCCTGTGCCCTCCAGACCAGGGCAGGGCATCACTGTGTGTCATGGACTGGTCAGACCAAGCCAGGAAGGACCTTAAAATGAAAAGAAATTCTAACACATGCCACAAGTCGAATGAACCTTGAAAACATACTTGAAGTGAAAGAAGCCATTCTCAAAAGAACAAATAATGCTTGATTCCACCAACCTGGAGTATCTAGAATAGGAAAATTCATAGAAACCGACAACAAATGAGAAGTAATCAAGGGCTGAAGAGGAGGAGCATAAGGAGTTATTTTAAAATGATTCGGAATTTGTTAGGAATAATAAAAACATTTCAGAAATAGTGATAATGATCACACAATGCAGTGAAAATAATTGCCACACAAGTAAACACTTCAAATGGCAAATTTTATGTTACATACATATTTTACCACAATTAAAGAGAGAGAGAAGTGGTAGCATGAGAAAGTACAAGAGAAGCCATTTCCTGATGCTGCCTTTTTTTTAACCACTGAGCCACATCCCCAGAACTATTTTGTATTTTATTTAGAGACCAGGTCTCTCGGAGTTGATAAGCGCTTCGCATTGCTAGCTGGCTGGCTTTGAACCTGCGATCCTCCTCATCTCAGCCTCCAGAGCTGTGCTGCCTATTTTTAAATGTTGAAAATCTAATTAGAAGCCGGTGGAGTGGAGCACCCCTGTAATCCCAGCGGCTCGGGATTGTTGCCTCCTTTTGGAGGAGGAGCAATAGTGGGAAAAGAAAAGCCCCATGGGCTTCCACTTTGACTTTCTTGTAAATGTTCTTTTTATTAGGCAGTAGTCCATTAAATCGGATTTAATTAAAGTTGATTTGATTGATGAACTAAGGCTTCATAGTCTCGCCTAAGATAACATACGTTGGTGTCATTGATCCAAAAAACCTTCAGATTTTGGCAACCGTGTGGCAAAATGATTTATTTCCTCAGTAAAAACAGGCAATGCTATTGATCTAAAGAAACATCACTTCAGTCATTCCTACGAGGTGGAGGTTCTTAACTGTTATTAAATCAGCTGTTCACAGGCTGACACATCACAAATTGAAACTCCATACACAAATCACATGGCTGAACTTGAAAAACCAAACCTGTTTTTATTACAAAGTGGAAACTAGAAATGGGATTTCATTCTGCAGAGGTTATCACATGGAAATAAAAAAAAATGCAAAACACCCCTCCTTTTAAAAATAATAAATGGCATAAATCATGTCGACAGCTGACCATTACACGGTGACATTCCTATGAGTTTTGTACTAATAAGAAGCTGAATTAGATTAATAACTGTGCTTTCTCCTAAGCATTTAATTAATTTAGCCCTTCCCATGTCTGAGCAAAATGCTTTGCAAATATTAACTACCCGATTCTTATCACCAAAAAACGTTTCCTTTCCACCTATTTGCAGTTGGAGCTTTGCTAAGCACTTCCTAAGCAATTCAAACTGATGGATTATATAACCTAAAAATGCATTTTTTCCTATTAAAAAGACAACCTGGAACTTGTTTATTTAAGTGCCAAGCAGCACTGACTTTTTTCAGAAGTTAGATTATTGCTGGTTATAAAAATGTGGGGAGGGCTTATTTCATACAAAAGATGCATCTTGCCAGACATTGTATAATTTGAACTTGCATAACTCAAGAATGATTTTCTCAAGGGAATAAATATAAAATAAAGCCAGATGCATTCTCAGGTCACGTTTTCAAGTTGTAACACGTTTTTGCTTTAAAGCTGCTTTTTCTTCAGAATTACATCTAATATTTTTCAGAGTGCTGTCTCCCATATTAACATTTTACCAGGTTGCATTGTGGTGTTTTCCCTTCATCTTGCCATGTATAATTTCCCTTCAAAAGCTATTGGTCTGGGGGCATGCTCTTCAGGGTGAGCAACTGTATGGCTATTAGGGGCACACTTGAATGACATTGTCATGGGTTGTATAAATATTTTACTTAATAATAGTGAATGCTGAAATTATAGCATAATAGGTCTAAAAAAATCATTTGTAGCAGTCCCATCATATGCAAAAGCACATGTTTTAGAGAATCCTACAAAGCCAGATTGGTATTTCTGTTTACCAGATGAAGTGGCATGCTATGTTATAAATCTGGTAAGGTCTGGCTCTGGGATCTCTCTGTAGCCAATAGAATTTGATGCTTCTCCAACTTTTTTTTCCCAGTATTGGAATCAAGTCTAGGAGGTCACATATGCTAGGCAAGCTTCTATCACTAAACTCTCTCCCTAGTCTTTTTTTTTTAATTTATTTATTTTGAGACAGGGTCTCACTAGGTTGCTGAGGCTGCTCCAACTTGAGATCCTCCTGCCTCAGCCTCCCAGCTGCCTCAGTTGCTGGGATTACAGGCATACAACACAAACACCCCACCTAACAATTGCTATCCCAACTTCTACCTCTTGTCCCCATTTTCTTCCTTCTAAAGACAGTTTTAATTTTTTTAGGTTGTTCATGTGACTTAGAGAAAGGTGACCCCAACTCTAGCTCCAGGAAAAGGTCTTAAGTCAGGGGCAATCCTGGTAGTCCTAGTATTTAACAGTGGGTAAGCATGAGATCTATGGCAATCTGTTTATATAAAATGTGAGGTTGGCTTGGAGTCAAAGTGAGGAAGGAGGGACATCTCAGAAAAGTCATTCCTGAGAAAGACAATGAAAGGGTGGAAGGGAATGGTCCTTCTTTCACTGGATATGGTTATGCCTGTATATGATGCTTGGAACTATCACCACCCCTCTTAATGCCAACCTAAGGATTAGACCAACACTCACAAGAAGCAGAGGCAAAATCATCCTAGAGATGTGGAGCCCGAAGCCCACTTGATCTTGACTCCTCACATTATGAGATCTCTGGTTCATTATTAGCCAGTTTAAGTTTTCTCTTCCTTCAGCCTCCAGATCTAGGTCCTTCTGAGTTGGTGACTTCACACTCTTTGGGAATAAGTGTGTGTCCTCTCAGTTTCCTGGAGGGGCACTGCATAGACAGAAAGCTTGGAGTCTTGACCCACTCCAGTCCTCAGCAATGTACCGCAGCGTATCAACTCTTTGAAACAAAATAAGAAAATAGCCTATTTAAACACATACTGGGATGCGAGTCTATGAAAAAAGAAGAACTCTGCACTAAAGTACACACAGGAGGGAAGAAACAGCAGACTTAACCAAATGCCAAATTAAATCTATCTAGAACAAACATGAGAAATTCAGAGAATCCAGCAGGAGAGAAACCTAAAAAGGCAACTCCACTTTCTATTCTCCAGTCCATTTTCTTAAGAATTAATTTTTTTAAATTTATTTATTTATACATATGTACTTATGGGGGATTGAGTCCAGTAGGACTCTACACTGAGCTACATCCCCAGCCCTTTTTGAGACAAGGTCTCACAAGTCCTCGTTCTTGTGATCCTCCTGCCTCAACCTCCTGATTTACTAGGATTACAGGCCTGCACCGCTGTGCCAAGCAGGAGTTAATTTTCAAAAGAAGATGTTCCAACTCTCTGAACTACTCAACTTTGATCCTGATCTTTGGCTTTGACCTCAGAAAATTCCTTGACTCCTCCTCTATGACATGGCAAGAGAAGTCTTTCAGATATTCAGTTGGGGTAGAAACAACAAATATGGGTAACTTTCAAGAAGTTTAGGTGTAAACAATAGTAGAAAGATAGAAGCAGTGTTGGAGGATAAGTGGAGTTAAAGAGGGGTTTGCTAAAGTGGAAGATAATGGAATGTGGTTGAATGATGATCCATGAAGAGGGGAAACAAATTTGCAGGTAAATGGATGGAGGTGGAAAACATAATGCCAATCCCCAAAAAACAAATGCCGAACATCTTCTCTGATATAAGGTTGCTGATTCATAATGGGAATGGGGCTGGCAGCATAGGAGGAATAGACCAATGTTAGATAGGGGGAGGGAGGGGGAGGGGTGAGTGTAGGGTAGGAAAGACAGTGGAATGAGATAGATATCATTACCCTAAGTACATATATGAAAACACGAATGGTGTGACTCTACTTTGTGTTCAACCAGAGACATGAAAAATTGTGTTCTATTTGTGTAATATGAATTGAATCGCATTCTGCTGTCATATGTAACTAATAAGAATAAATAAAATTTAAAAATAAAAAAAAAAGGAGGGGAAGCAAAGATATTTCTGGAGGAACTGCAACCGAATTGTCACTCACAACAGAGAAACAGCATAATGATGGATTTCCAGCCACCCCTTCTCTGTGTTTATCTCCTGGGAAAGGGCAGAAGGGAAGCAACTTCCCCAAGCCTTCCTCACAGATAATCAGGCAACTAATTAGGCCTTCACAATTGAAGGCTCCAGCCCACCTTGTGATCACCAGTTTTAGCATTCTTTCTCTTCCTCATGGCCCCAAGAAATTACTTCTGAAGTTCATCTCTCCTTGCACGTTATTTTTAAGGTACTAAATATGGACACTCTATATGAAGGTCATCCAAGATTCTGGGGCCCATGAACAGTGCTCATTTCCTTTTTCTCCAGGCCATTAAGGAATACCAGAGGGAGAAAATGAGGGGAAGTGCAAAGAGATATGTATGTGGGCGCTTTTAAGTTGGGTGCTGACACTCCCTAGCCCTCCCGTGAGGAACTAAGGCATATTAGGTACATGGAGATTGATTTCCTATATGCATGGCCTGAAGAAATATCAAGGCCTGGGGGCATCAGAGGATGGGAGCCAGAGATGGAAAGACTCCACAGAGCTGCCTTCCCAGGGAAGAGACTGGGAAAGGGACATTGCAATAAAGCTCTTGGTGTCCAATGAACAGATCCAGAAGATGCAAGAGACTCGGCACCATCTAGGGAGGAGGAATTCGTTCCATACCATACCATGCTGACAAAGCAGGAGTTGCAGGGCTTACACTCAAAATCCTTGTTCAACTCCAGCACCTTTCCCCTCCCATATCTCTGAAAAATATGGATTTGAGGTGGAGAAACCAGTTTGTGTTTTAATCCTGGCTCTGTTGCTACTGCTCAACAGAGAGGGGTGAGGGGGTCAGGTCCCTCCCTCTGAGCCCAAACTTTAGAGTCTGCAAATGATGCTTATCTCCACCTGCCTTCTTCCCCTGGGTGGCTGCAAATAACAAATGAACTGTGACAGTCATTCCCAACAGAGTGAAGCATCCCATCCATGTAGAGATTTTTGCTAAGAGCCACAGCCAAGTAATATGATGCATGGCATTTTTGGTTGAAAGGTGACGCCAGCTAGCCATTGAGATGATATGATTATGTTAAGATTTACATTCATATGGATATTGGACTCCTGCTGTTCACCTCGGCCTGCTGTGGGACTCCTGGAGAGTTCCCATTGGTTGGGGAAGTGCAGTAGGAGGGAATTCCGGGGGAGGAACTTGCTCTGGGGTTCCGGGAGAACTTGGGGGGGGGGGTGATCTTCCCGGGCGTGTACCGGGCATTGCGGCAGTTTCAAAAAATAAAGTTTGTTCCTGCTTGAGTGGCTCGTGATTTTGTGCCCAGCCAGACTGCGGCAGATTTTAGGACCTTTTTGTGATTAGAAGTGGGGAGAACATATTATTCTTCCTCAAATAGAAGAGCAAAGTTGGAGTTAGCACTACAATTGGAAATGTGCCAGCTTATTTTAAAATAAACTAATATAAAATGTTTTTAAAAATCCAAAGCAACACACAAAAAGAGCACACAACCTATTATTAAACAACGAGAAAATAACCTAAAATTAAATTATATGGGTGCCCTCCCCCCTTTTTCTTCTTTTTCAATTATTAATGTCACTTAAAAAAAAAACCTAGGGATTGAACCCTGGGGTGCTTTACCACTGAGCTACATCCCAGTCCTTTCTTAAAATGTTTTCTAAATTTTGAGATAGGTTTGCACAAAGTTGCCCAAGCTGCCCTGAAACTTAAGATTCTCTTGCCTCAGCCTCCCAAGCAGCTAGGATTCATGTGTGTACATTGTATCTGGCCCATCAATCATTTTTATGTTACTTTAAAAATGTTCAGAGGCTGGAGTTGTGGCTCGGTGGTAGAGCACTTGCCTGGCATATGTGAGGCCCTGGGTTCGATTCTCAGCATTGCAAATAAATTAAAATAAATAAATAAATAAATAAAAGATCCATTAACAACTAAAAATAATATATTTTTAAAATATGCATACATATAATATCAGAGACTTGGGAGATTGATTTGGGAGGATCCCAAGTTCAAGGTCAGTCTTAGGAACTTAGTGAAACCCTGTCTCAGAATAAAAAACTAAAGAAAAAAAAAAGGCTAGGGATGAAGCTCAGTTGTAGAACACTCCTAGGTTCAATCCCCAATATCTCAAAAAAAGAGAAAATAAAAAAATGTATTCCAGAGAATGTTTACATATTGTATCATTCCCAAAAAACAACTGTAATAGCTGCTTATTTGGATGGTCTCCTATTTTGCTAAAAATTTAGACTGTTTCAGAAGATCAATATTTTAAACATTCTCCAAGTGTAGAGAACATTCAGAATTTTTCATTTAGCCAAAAATCACATTTTCACTTTGAAATTCTAAAATTAAATAGTTTGCTCTATATTGGTTAATACTCTATTACTATACTCTTGAATCACCTACAATTTTCAGGTCCAGAAGATCCAAGAGTAACAAATAATATCCCTATCCTTATGAGGTTTACATTCTAAACACAAGGCAGGGTGGAGGAAAAATAGATGAAAAGAAACATGGAACAAATGTATAAAGAAGAATCCGGTGAATTGAAGAGTTGGGAAGAAATAATAAGTTACTTGATGCCAGATACCAAAGTGCCATTTAAGTAGAGACCAGCAAATATTAGGAATTCATGAGCATGAATTCATGGGAGGGAAATAATATGGATACAGAGAGCATCAGGTGCAAGGACCTCAACCAAGGAGCTTACTTAGAAGGTGAAGGAACAACCAGAAAGCCAGGAAGGCCTGAGCAGTGCCCTTGGCAAGAGAGAGCATCGTGGTTGATATCAGCACGCAGCTGGGGGTAAAGACCATGTGGAGTATTATGAGTTGTTATAAGGGTTTTGAGTGCTGCTCTGAATAAAAATGGACACATGGAAAGATTTGGAGTGGGGCTGTGGATGTGGCTCAAGTGGTAGCGCGCTGGCCTGGCATGCGTGCGGCCCGGGTTCGATCCTCAGCACCACATACCAACAAAGATGTTGTGTCCGCCGAGAACTAAAAAATAAATATTAAAAATTCTCTCTCTCTCTCTCTCTCTCTCTCTCTCTCCCTCCCTCTCTTTAAAAAAAAAAAGATTTGGAGTGGTTAACAGACATTATCAGACTTAAAAATTTTGAAATAACATTCTGGCTTCTATGTTGAGAATAGATCTTGATGAGAGGGGGTCAGAAGCAGGGATGTCAATTAGGAGACTTCCAATGGGATTTACTGATGGTTATACACAGACTAAGAAAGGAAGAGGAGAATGAAGATTTTTGTCTGACAACTAGAAGTATCAACTGAATTTTTTTTAATATTTATTTTTTAGCTTTTTTTTTAAGGTGGACACAATATCTTTATTTTATTTTTATGTAGTGCTGAGGATCGAACCCAGTGCTTCACACATGCCAGGCGAGCGTGCTACCACTTGAGCCACATCCAGAGCCCCTCAACTGAATTTTTGAAAATTGGCAGAAATATGTTAGAGAAGGATGTGAGTGGATGAGAAGTAGGAGTCCAGTTTTGGACACAGTAGTTTTGAAATAACTATTAGATTTCTGTCTCAGTCAGTTATGGCTGAGTCACATCAACCTCAAAACTCAATAATTTGTAGAACGTAAAAACACAATCCATAAAAGAAAAAAAAAATAAAAGCTGTTCAGAAACTGGGTACAGTGGTGCACACCTGTAATCCCAGTGGGTCAGGAGGCTGAGGCAGGGGATCATGAATTCAAAGCCAGCCTCAGCAAAAGCAAGGTGCTAAGCAACTCAGTGAGACCCTGTCTCTAAATAAAATTCAAAAGAGGTCTGGGGATGTGATTCAGTGGCTAAGTGCCCCTGAGTTCAGTCTCCGGTACCCACACTCCCCCCCAAAAAAAAGCTGTTCAGAAGTCATACACCAAACAAAAAAACTTATAGAGTCTATAAAGAATTCATTTGGACAGTTACAAAAAGAAGATAAATAAATGGCCAATAAGCAAATTAAAAGTTAGTCAACATCATTAGTCATCAGGGAAATGAAATTAAAACCACAATGCCCTTTCTACCCATCTGAATGGTTACAATGGAAAAAAGACTGTTAATGCCAAGGGTTGGAGATCAGCAATGGGCACACTGTCCAAACTCATTGACCTGTACCCTTTAAATGTATGCAATTTATATACATAAATTCACTCTAGGGCTGAAGCTGTGGCTCAGTGGTTGAGCGCTTGCCTAGCATATGTGAGGCACTGCGTTAGATTCTCAGCACCACATATAAAAAAAATGAATAAAAGAAAGGTCCATCAACATCTAAAAAAAATTTCTTAAAAAATTTAGAAGAGCTGAGGATGTAGCTCAGTTGGTAGAGTGCTTGACTCGCATGCACAAGGCCATCGGTTCAATCCCCAGCACAACAAAACAAAAAATTTAATCTAATATTCATTGTTTAAAAACTCAAAGACTTAAATCCATAATTATTTATTATAGATTGTGAGCCTGGGAGTTAAATGAGGAACAGCTGCTTCCAAATGGGCCTCAACTAATCAGTGGGGTCCACTCATGTGCCTGGGAAGAGGTTAGGATCGGCTCTAACCTGACAAGGCTGAGGCCCATTAGTTAGAAGCTCATCTTCCTCTTGACACCAGAAGGCTCACCTGACCTCGAACTTCTCATAGCAGAGACACAGGAGACATTAAGTGGAAATGCACGAGCGCTGTTGAGGACAAGGCTTGCGACCTGCACACTGATAGATCTGGACACACTGCTCCAGTACCACCCCAGCATTTGAGAAAACAGCAGAAGCCGGAAAGCCACTCCACCTCCTTCCTCTTTCTCCCAAGGCAGGTCACAAAATCCAAGAACCACTCTCTGACCTTCTCCTTCCCTTCTTTTCTGAAACAGATCAAAAGCCTGGTGGTGCTCGCCTTATACCCAGAGAAGAAATATCCTTACTTCTAAAAAGACACAGAGACACAGAGAAGAAGCAGAACACAGAACCTAACTTTCCCCCAGTTGATCCCTATTAGTCTACACCATTGTGTTTTTCAATTCTATTTCTCTATGGCTAGCCACTCTTCATCAAACCTAGGCATAAAGACACACAAGTGTACCCCTGTCAGTTTCCAAGATTGCAGAGTCACATAAAAATCACATTAAATAGATTGATATGCTTTTCTCCTGTTAGTCTTTTGTTATGGAGGCCTCAGCCATACACTCTGGCAATGTTGCTTTCCCTCTGCAGCACCATGAATTCTGCCTCCTCCTGTGGGCAGGCAGAATAGACCCTACCTGTTCAGAGAGAGGGAATGTAAAATCACAGGGCAAAGGCTGTGGACATAGTCACCTCAAATGGACATAGACATGTGGAAGCCTCACATAGACAGCGGGAAATGTGTGTCTGGGCTAAACATCTCCCTGTGCTGATTGTCAGAATGAACAGAAGGGTATTTAAAAGACCATGAGACTAGATGAATCCCTAGAGAATGAATGTTGACCAAGGTGAGGAGAGGCAAGGCTTGGAAATTAAAGGACCGAGTGTGGATACAGAAATAGGGTGCTGGCAGAGCAGGTGAAGAGTCAGGAGAGAAGAACATTCTAGAAGACCCAAGGAACTGTTTTAAAAGGAGGAATGGATCAGTTATAATATAAATGGGACTGTAATAACCTTGATCTTCTTGTATAATCATTCCATTGTGGGGTACAACTAGGATGGTTAGAATCTGAGAATCTGAGACAGAAAATGTGCCTTCCAGAGAAGCCCAGCCTACCTACAGGCACATAAACGAACCAGCTAAAATTAGCCGAGCTCACACTGAACTAGAGCTTTTACTACATTCCTCCCTTTAGATGTTCCAGGGTCAGTTTCAGCATTAGCAAAATCTATATCCTAATTATTTATGTATTGAGTACTTATTAGAGGCCAACTTTTGTCATACAGTATTCTAAGCAATGAGGCTGTAATAGAAAATAAGTGGGTTTCCAGCTATCACAGAATTTACATTTCAGCAGAGGAAACAAAAAATATATATATATAAAGGAGTACAAGAAATGGGCAAGAAACTTCTTACAGTGGTAAATATCGTAATGATGAAAAAGAGTGACAGCTAGAGGGTGACTTGGGGAAATATTTTGATTGTATGGTCAGGAAGACTTCTCTGAGGAGGTGATAGTTGGCTCAGATCTAAATTATTCAATCTATGGGGCTGGGGATGTGGCTCAAGCGGTAGCGCACTCACCTGGCGTGCGTGTGGCCCAGGTTCGATCCTCAGCACCACATACAAAAATGTTGTGTCCGCCAAAAACTAAAAAATAGATACTAAAAATTCTTTCTTTTATTTCTTTTTTTTTTTAATTTTTATTGTTGGTTGTTCAAAACATTACATAGTTCTTGACATATCATATTTCACACTTTGATTCAAGTGGGTTATGAACTCCCATTTTTACCCCGTATACAGATTGCAGAATCACATCAGTTACACATCCACTGGTTTACATATTGCCATACTAGTGTCTGTTGTATTCTGCTGCCTTTCCTATCCTCCACTAAAAAAAAAAAAAAAAAAAATCAATCTAATCAAATCTCCAGTGAGCTTCATTATAGCTTTTTGACCCTCCTTGGCATCATCTCCTAACTTCCTCATCTCAAAATAACCCTCTGAGAGCTGTAAGTAAAATGGAAGAATAGGGACACCCAGAGAGATCTTCCAGTTGCCAGATCATGGGATCTCAAATCTGGCCTCCTCTGGCCAAACAAGAGCCCTTGTATAGCTTCGGTTAAAGCTATTCAAAAACCAGAAATCGCTCCTTTGACTCAGAAACTCTGCTTCTTTATGGCAGGAAGAGAAGAAACCAAACTCTGCAGAAGGAAAAATCATCGGCTCCAGAGCCCCTCCAGTGGTCATGACCTCCCCACTTTCTATAAAATAAAACGAGGTGCCCAGGGAAATGCATACTGCACCTTCCTGAGACCCACCAGCTAGCTCAGGTGGTAGGAATGGCTATCGGAAAGAAGACACTAGCTCAGAGGGATGAAGGAACTTACCCAAGGTCACCAAGTTAAAAAGTGACAACACCAGAACATGAATCGAAGGCTGTTTCCAAGCCCCTTTTCCTTCGACTCAATGATTCTGCCAGGCTGCCTCACTGGACATTAGAAACACATAAACCATTAGAAGATACAGGGCAGAACAGACTCATCTGTAAAATTCTTCTAAGGGGAAAAAAGAGAGGGAGAGGGAGATCAATAATGCCATGTTGTATTTTTAGCGATGGGCAGCCAGAATAGCACACAACCCTTCACCAAAAAGGAAAGGTATGTGTATTCCCTGGGGCTGGAAAGTTGTTAGACATTAATAGCAAGAAAATTGTTAGGAAGCTGACAAGAGGTAAAGGAAATGTCCTTGCTTTCTCCCCTGCAAAAACCTTGTAGGAGGAAATATGGGTGAGAACACAGGCTTGAAAATTGAAGGAGATTGGGGATGGGAGGGGGACTACAGTGGAGAGGAGAATGAGAACGTTAAAATAAAAAAGCAATAGGAAATGGAAGAATTTCAGGGTACACAGGCAAATAAGCTTAGTTATGGCAAGAAAAACAGGGTGGTTAATTAACAAGGGGGATAAAAATGGCCTGCAGATAATATTTATCATCCCTCCCAGTTTTCCTGTGGCTTTATTTGTGCCCATCTGTCAGCTCAATCTTTTCCAAGTGTCTGCTGCCTCATATACAGGCCATTAATTTATTGAAATATTACTGGAATTAGATTGCTTCTGACTTTCCTGTTGTATTGTTTTTAACTTTTTTAAAAAAATCGTATTTATTTGTTTGCCTCTTGGTGTTTAAATTTGGCAAGTGATGTCTGAGCTGGAAACAGTCTTCCCAGTCTGTGGCAGAAAGAAAACAGAGGACTCTTTTCCATGGAGAAGCTCAGCCATTTACACTTGCAAACCGCTTTTGCCAAATGTCTTTGTACATGTATCCCTCTTCCCCTGAAGTGAGAAATCTAAACCTGAAACATTCTGACGAGAACAAAGAAAGCCATTGCAATGCTGTATTTATGTGCCTTAGCAAAGAACAGGGCTAAATGGATCATCCTTATTATGAACACATCCAGGTTAGATTTAAAAAACAACTCAAGAGAATCCACTAAGAAATAAGAAGGTAATGAATTCAAATTATACTGATCTTAATTTTGAAAACAGGGATAAAGAGCCTTCCTGTCAGCAGTCACTGGCTGGTAGGAGTCTGTTTTTAGCCAGTGACCACCAAAGAAGATAATACTGACATTTTTAATGTCACATAATGTTTTTAATCTGCAATTGCATGCAGATGCAATTCAGCAAAGACCTGAAGCCTGATTTGATGGCTTCAGCTTCCCAAGCCCCCCCCCCCCCCCCAAAGAGCAGACAGGCCACCCAAATCCTCCACTTGTCAAACCAGCTCCTGCCTCAGGAGGGATTTGTGAGGCTTCACTTCAAGGACTACCACCCAGGCTGGTTGGCTGAAAACGTGAGCTGCCTATTATTTCTCCTTCATTTCCCAGGATGTCTGGGTGAGAGAGTTCCGCACCTCCTGATGGGCACAAGTCCCAGCCTTCTGACATTTCCTTCTCACACTGAGCAACTTTTTAACCAGAGACTCACAGCTGCTCCTTGCCCCCCACCCCAGCTCACTGGTTGGCAGTCTGGTGTGCAAGACAGATGGGGAGAGCGGGAAGGAGGGGGGGAGAACCAAGCCGCTTTGGGAGGCCTGGTTTGCCTAAAAACAAAAACTGGAGGGGGAGGAGTTTTAAAAGTTAAATGATAGAAGACAAAACAATTAGTTTCCACAAAGTAAATTAGAATACAAGTGATGGATCACCTGCATCTCAGAGAGAGCAAAATCTCCAGGATATAGAAAGAACTCAAAAAACTTAACACCAAAACAAACAACAGCAAAAAACAAATAACCCAATCAATAAATGGGCAAAGGAACTGAAGAGACACTTCACAGAAGAAGATATACAATTGGTCAACAAATAGATGAAAAAATGTTCAATATCTCTAGCAATTAGAGAAATGCAAATTAAAACTATACTGAGATTCCATCTCACTCCAAACAGAATGGCAAGTATCTTTTGTGTGTGTGTGGTGCTGGGGATTGAACCTAGGGCTCTGTGCATGCAAGGCAAGCACTCTACCAACTGAGCTATATCCCTAGCCCCAGAATGGCAACTATCAAGAATAAAGTAATGATAAATGTTGGTGAGGATGTGGGGAAAAAGGTACACTCATGCACGGTTGGTGAGACTACAAATTGGTGCAACCACTCTGGAAAGCAGTATGGAGAATCCTCAGAAAATTTGGAATGGAACCACCATTTGACCCAGTTATCCTGCTCCTTGGCATATACCCAAAGGACTTAAAATAAGCATACTACAGTGACAAGGCCATACCAATGTTTATAGCAGCCAGTTCACAATAGGTAAGCTATGGAAGCAACCTAGGTGTGTTATGTTCGAATTCGGGACCCCCCCAAAGACCACCAGAGACCAAGATTGATGTAAGCAGCAAAGAGATGTTTATTGCGAGCTAGCTCCGTCCTCCGTGCGCACAAAGCAACTGGTGATGCTGAGAGGCCCTGAACCCAAGGTTTGCAGCAGTTTTATAATACTCTTTGGGGAAGGCAGGTACTTTACATACATCATAGCATCTCTTAGCAAATCACACACTGCAGGAAAATCATAAAACAACTCTAAAACATGATTAGCACACTCACTGGCGGGAACCAGTTGGGTAGGGGTAATTGGTTAGTACAAGAGGGGGATTCGTTTGAACTGATTGGTTTAAGCCATGAGGGGAGTATTGCTGAACTACATGGTTTCCCAACATGTTATTAACCACCATAAACTATTGGGAGGGTCACCTGGCATCCCAGGTATTTTCCCTGTCTCATGATGATTGGTGGTTGCTAGGGGGTTGCTATGGATCCTCATCTAGCCTAAGTCAGGGACACCTGGCTCTAAAGATCTCTTCTGTTATTTGTAGATAAACAACTCAGCAGGGTGGATATGCGCCTAGGAGTGCTCGGTGGGTCTTTCCAAGGACAAGGGTCATGCCCCTTTCTTTGGACAGGCTTTGCTCTGAGGTAGAGGCTGGTTTCTCAGGTGCCCTTCAACAGATGACTGGATGAAGAAAATATGGTATATATACACAATGGAATATTACTCAGTCATAAAGAAGAATGAAATTATGGCATTTGCTGGTAAATGGATGGAAACAGAGACTATCATTCTAAGTGAAATAAGCCAATTCTCCCAAAAAAACAAAGATCAAATGTTTCTCTGACATGTAGATGCTAACACACAAAAGGGGGGGGGTAAAAAGAATAGAAGTTCATTGGATTAGACAAAGGGGAATGAAGGGAAGGGAAGGGAGATGGGATTAGGAAAGACAGTAGAATGAATCAGACATAACTTTCCTATGTTTATATATGAATACAAAACCAGTGTAACTCCACATTATGCACAACCGCAAGAATCGAAAGTTGTACTTCGTGTATAATATGTCAAAATACACTCTGTGAAAATAAAAATATAAAATATAAACAAAAACAAAGAGAAGCAGTGAGATGGGCTGGCAATGGGAAGAACCTGGTCTTACTTCTTGTCTCATCAGCACCTATCCCACCTTCTGGGTGCCACCTGGCCCTGGTGGCAGAATCCCCATCTCTTGGATCCCCTCCATTTGCTCCTACAGCTGACTTTCCCCACTTCAATATCTATGGACTCCTTGTGGCCACCCACTGTGACCCCATTTCCTGTCCGAAGGGTACCTGGGCTCATCTTTAAGGCAGAGATAACCTGAGGAGCCTGGGATCTGTCATTTCACCTTCCCTAGAAGGGTCCCTAGTGACTCCCTGCTCTGGTACTCCCAGAGAAATTTGGAAGATTCTTAGGAGATTGTTAAATAGCATTTATGCATGGAAAGTCTGCATAAATGATGACACTCAATTCTCTGCTTCTGCTGGCAGGTGACCCCAGAGTTTCTCCACTTCTGCTGGCAGGTGGGGTCTGCATAAGGTTGGCCTCTGCAGCTGAGAGGTATTGCAACTCTTCATAGTGGGCTATGCCCTCCAGCATTGCAGCAGACCCCAGCAGCTCACCATCAATTTCTTCCTCTTTCTGGGTTCTTGTCCCATGAATTCAAAGAATGAAACCCACAGACCAGGAATAGTGAGTGTAAGAGTAGGATTTATTAAAGAATAGAAACAGGAACAGAACTATTGCACTCTAAGAGGGACTCAATAGCAGGTTTTCCCTACCAAGTGTGCTAGTCTAGGGCTTTAGATAGCATGTGGATCACTGCTACTGGCCCAAACTTATGCTAATTAGGGTTTGGAAAAGTACTAATGCTATGGGTCTAAATTTATGCTAATGAGGGTTTGGAAAAGTACTAATGCTATGGGTCAAACTTTGAGTCCCAACTTCCATTCAGGTCTGCTCTACGTCCATTTTTTTCTCTGGAGGTCACAAAGCAGGAGGTTGAGGTCATTGGAAAGTCTATGCTTACAGGTTCTGAACTGCAGTGCTGTGTGACTGGCTTCTGCAGCAGGTGTTTGCACTGTGCCCAGACCTGGCCACTGCAGGGTGGCAGGTCGGCAGGCTTTGACATGGTGGGCTCCAGGATGCTGGGGTCTGAATTTCCTGCCCATGCCAGGCCACCACTCCAATGCTCCACTGACACTTCCTGGAAGGGACCAGTAGTCCAGCTACGTAGCTTGGCAGCCAGAGAGCCATGTCACTAGAGGTAGACCCTTCTACACAGTAGAACAATTTAACCCAAGGAGCCCTGTAAGGGATATAAGGAGCCTGCAGAGAACAGAAGAAGCCACCCTGAGAGATGCTTCTTTGGCTTAGAGATTATTTTGAGAAACTGCAGATGCAGGAGAAGCTCTGAAAACAAAAAGTTCCCTTTTGTAAGGGGAATTTACATCTGTAAAGGAATTCTCCATTTGCAGGTTGTCTGAGTAAATCAGTGGAGACTCCTTTCACAAGAAAGCACCAAGAAATCTGCATAATGACACCTTCCTAAAACCAGCCTCCCCACAGCTTGCCATTCAGTTGAAGATGTGTTTCAACTCAAAGCCATCTCTGAGATTTACTCATTTCTCCCTCTGTATCTCCCACCTCTACCTGAAGCAAACATGTTAATTTTTTATGTGGTCTTTTACTCTAAGAGTTCCCAGCTAAAAACTCAGAAAGGAGGGGCTGGGGATGTGGCTCAAGCGGTAGCGTGCTCGCCTGGCATGCGTGCGGCCCGGGTTCGATCCTCAGCACCACATACCAACAAAGATGTTGTGTCTGCCAAGAACTAAAAAATAAATATTAAAAATTCTCTCTCTCTCTCCTCTCTCACTCTCTCTTTAAAAAAAAAAAAAACTCAGAAAGGATAGAGATAAATCGATTTTTCCTCACCTAAACTTGCCTGGATGTTGACAGGCAGCAAAGCCCTAATAATAGAGAATATTCATGTACCAAGACCATTTTGCCTCATGTTATTAGATGATCTGAAATTTATATGCAAAGGTTGGCTTTGAACTTGAGATCCTCCTGCCTCAGCCTCCCAAATGGCTGGGATTACAGGTGTGCACCACCACACAAGGCTCCATTTGAATTTTAGCCTGGTCTGTTGGGGTTTAGCACAGGAACTTGGTCCAAAACAACAGCCTCCTGTGATTTTTATTAAACAACCAATATTTACTAAAATAGTAGATGTTTACCTGGTAGAACTTGGCCTCCACCTCCTAGTATCTATGTCTCTCTTCGGACTATAGTGGTTGTTTATAAATAATGGAGTGATCTGAGTAAGTTTTCTTTAAGTCTGGCTTAAATAAAGCAGAATGTAAATGAGCTACATCCTTGGATTTTATGTCATGTTGATTAAATAACCATATACAAACCTTCAGAAATACAGTAAAAAATGACTACACATTGCCCATCTCCAAAGACTCATGATTGTCCTTGACAATATCTCCAAAAGATTAAGAGCATGTGTCAAGTCCTGAGATTCAGCCATCTTCCATAATTCAGTTCAGTAAACTTTTATCAATCATTTGCTGTCTACAGTTTACTTGACCTGTCAGTCATTTCAGGGGGCATAAAGATGAATAAGCATGGTACCTGCCCCAGAAGAACTTATTCATTTTGCATCCATTAAGGTATTGACACCATTTTAACACCCAATTTTTATCTTCTGTTCCTATCAAGGCTGCATTGGTCAGAATAAAACCACCTCTGCCCCTTGTGGTACAATCCTATAGTCAAAATGCTAAAGAAAAAACAAAGGAGGAGGGAAATATAAAAAAAATATTGTCCTAGGTTATTAATTTGTATATTGATTGGACTCTCTTTTCCAAAGGCATAGTCCCCCCACACACCCAATTTTTTCAGATGAGTTCTCAAATATTTGCTCTCATTGTAACTTTGTTTTGTTTGTTTGTGTTTTGTTTTTGTTGTTGTTGTTGGTTTTTGTTTTTGTTTTTGGCGTTGTTTGGTAAGACCCATGAAAGCAAGAAAACCAAGCTGGCTTCTTAGCAAAAATGCAAAAACCAGTGAAATAAGGCTGCTAACGAATGAGCTTCATCAAGTCTTATGCAACTTGAAGAGTTCCCGCTAAGCAGAATATGGGAACACAAACAAAAATACTATGTCATGCCTAGAGACAATCAATTCTAAGGCACCCTAGGTGGAGCCAGTGTTTGAATTCAAATCAGCAACATGATACAGATCCTAGGCAGGAGACAGATGGGTCAGGAGGGCACAGGCCAGAATGAGCTGCAACCTTTTCTCTGATATCCTAGAGTCTTTTGCCCACCTTTAGCCCTGAAAGGGTAAAGTTTCTAAGCTGGAAAGCTTGAATGTAAAAGATTAGGTATTATTAAGTTCCTCTGTTACACCCAGATTCCTGAGATAGTTAAGACAACGCCCGACTGACCATTCAGCCTAGGGCCCTGTGCAGTTTGTCACAGGGCCCGAACCAATCAGTTTGAATGTGTATCCCGCTTAGGAGTGACCAATCACCCCCGCCCGACCTGTTCCCGCCAATGAATGTGCCAATCACGTCTCAAAGTTGTTGTTCAATTTTCCCGCGCCTCATGATGATTTGTTCTGATGCATGCAAAGCCCCCGCCCTCTCCAAAAAGTGTACTTAAGCTCTGCTTGACCTCTGCTCTGGGCTGCTCTCCCTTCTTGAGTGAGCACGGAGCCCCAGCGCGCTGGAATGGATCCCCAATAAATCCCCTTTTGCCAATTGCATGGAGCCAGTCTCTTGTGTGGTCTCTTTCTCCGACGCTCCGCTGGACCCTTACAGCCCCTGGTCAGTCAAATGCACCATCACTTGAGAAAATATTCTATCCTGAGTCTAGATGTGCTTGGAAATAAAGTATACAAGTATACGGAACACCACTCAAATATGCCGCATTGGCCTAGGGGCTATTAAGAGGTAAAAGCAACTAAGAACCAGCAGATGCAGGGAAAGCTTTTTACCTCCCTCTAACTGCCTGAAATTTAAAATTTCCCTTTTTGTAAAGGGATTTTGCATTTATAAGGGAAATTTACATTTGTATGCGTCTCCCTCCCAGAAAGAGGTACACCTGGAGACAACCCTTACCACCTGACAGACTTATCTGCATAACAAAACAACCTGCATTCACCATGCATTTCCGATTCTCACCCTCCCAAAACTTGCCCTTCCAGCTCAGAAATCCCCAAACCTCCTTCCCTTTGTTTAACTTATGATAATATATAAACCTCAATCACCTGGTTACCTCCTGGAGCCACATTTTTTTTTCCTTTGTGAGTTCCTGTGCACACATATAAAATTAAGATAATTTTTTTCTCTAGTTAAACTAGTTTGCCTCCTGGACTCCAGTCATTGAACTTAAGACGGTAATGTTACAGCACAGTGGAGGATCACTCTGCTCACCACAAGGGAAACCAATCACCCCAGAGGCCAGGCGGTGCTGGAGAAAGTGCCGCATTAAAATGAGCTAGCTGGTCAGAAGATGGCAGACTCTCACCCTCCAGGGCCACCTTTCAGGAGCCTGCTTTATGGGTGGTTTATCAGAGACTGGTGGGCATCTTCTCACCAGGGAAGGTTTGTGGGCAAATGATCCTAATCCCCTAGTCACTAGAGGCTCTTAGTTCTGGCTCTGTGTTCATTATTTCTTCAGATTACTCTTGACACAGATTAGTTTGCCCACGTGCAGTTCCTGACATATATACAGGTGAGAGGTGGTAGCTTCCCCAAGGCTCTCTTGCTGACCATCAAACTCAAGGTAATGAAAGGAAACACTTCCCTCACTATTGCGGAAGGGTCAGGTGAAGTTAATAAGGGAGTCGGGCACAAGACCTGGTCTTTTTTTTTTTTTTTTTGGTGCTGGGGATTGAACCCAGGGTCTTGTGCATGTGAGGCAAGCACCGTACCGACTGAGCTATATCCCCAGCCCCCAAACCTGGTCCTGAAACAGACTGAATTTGGGGTCCCCCGTGAATTAAGAGCAACTTCCTCATACTGAGAATGGAAAAAAGCAACTCCCTTCCCTGACAGGCAGCAAGCAAGCAGAGGGTAGAGACTGCCCCTCCTTAGGCCTGTGTCACCCAGTCTAACTAAATCTACATATGTGCCTTTTTCTCCTTAAAAACTCAGCTCACCTTCAGAGATTCCAAAAGTGGAACTTTAGAAACAAATCAGTTTCTTCCATCTTCCTTCAAATCTGACTTTGAATAAAACCTATTTTCCTAACAGTTTGACTCTGAGCATTTCTGGAGCTTTGTAACCCCAGTTTCTTCCTCTGTGGGCTGGTAACCGAGTGCCTGGTAATAGTCTCAAGACTCCTTGTATAAGAGGAAATGGATTTGAAGCCAGATTTAAAGTTAGGTAGTCAGTGTAGTTAGGTAAATCGGGTCTAATATCCAGTGAAATCTAAAATGGAGACCATGCTGAGAATGACTCAGGGAAACGCAGGACAACTCATGGAATGTTAATGGAGTCCTTGAAAAGGCCCTAGGCCAAAGTCCATCCCAAAGAAGTGATAATGAAGTCCTTCCTGACCAGATTACTTCTTTGGCCCACCTGTGTCCCACCCCTTGGGCCTTCCCACCTACATTCCATCCCCAAAACTATAAAAAGGGGAAACAACCGCACTTCCACGGATTCCACCTCTTGGGTCCCCTTCTTCCTCCGGGAGAAGTCTTTTCTGCTGTCCTTTAATAAACTTCTAATTTCTCCTCTGACCTTGCCTCCTCGTGCTTCTTTGGTGTTATTCTTCAACATCGGGGAAGCAAGGACTCGTCACCGGTCAACAGCGGTATCAGATTCTTCCCTCTCCTTTAGAAGTTACATAAATCCTAGCAAGGTTGTTGATGGAACTTTCTGGGTACCCTATGACATTGAATAAGAACAGATAGCAGTCAGGCAATGAGTTCCAATTGTTCCAAATTGTTCCAAACGAGTTCCAATTGTTCAAAGACAGAGAGCACTCTGGGAGACTAACCTGTAGAAAAGTTAATGAGTCAAGTCCTTTTTCAAAGGTAAAATACTGTGAGGCTTATCTATGGGAACACTAACCAACTCCTTTGTCCCAGAGAGGGACAAAGGTAGGAGTAAACCCAGACTCCGGTTAAAGGAAGGATTAAAACTCAGGCTAAAGAATACAACCCATAACCTTGGTACTTTTTCAATGCCTGTTTAACATAGACTTCGGTCAGTGCTCAGACCTAAACCTTAAAAGCCCTTAAGCTCAAACACCAACGTGGGTTTTCATGTTCTCAGGCCCCTACCACATTGTGGGAGTTCTTTTTCTTCTTAAATAAGTCCCACTCTGTTTAATGTCAGTAGATTTTATTCTTCAAATTTGCAAGACAAGAACCCAGAAGGAATTTGGTGAAGCGAGAATCCAGTCTCATATCAAAATTCTGGTGTCAACATATCTGAGTGGAGTTAGTCTATATTAGAGGAAGCTCAATCATGCTGAAGCCAGATTTAAAGTTAGGTAGTCAGTGTAGTTAGGTAAATCGAGTCTAATGTCCAGTGAGATCTAAAATGGAGGCCATGTTGAGAATGAATTCCCGGAAAAGTTGAGCAACTCTCTCCGGAATGTTAATGAAGTCTAGGAAACAGCCCAAAGAAGTGTTAATGAACAGCCCCCAGCAAAGATGAAGATAGCCCATCCCAAAGAAGTGTTAATGAACAGCAAACTTGAAGATGCTGACTCAAGTGCCCAGATTACTTCTTTGGCCCACCTGTGTCCCAACCCTTGGGGCCTTCCCACCTACATTCCATCACTGAAAGAAACTATAAAATGGAGAGACAACCGTACTTCCACAGATTCCATCTCTTAGGTCCCCTCTTCCTCCGGGAGAAGTCTTTTCTGCTGTCCTTTAATAAACTTCTATTTTTCCACTCTGACCTTGCCTCGGCGTGCTTCTCTAGTGTTATACTTCAACATTGAGGAAGCAAGGACTAGTCACCGGTCAACAGCGGTAACAATGCTATCATAAACCCTCACATGCTGAAGTTTGATAATAAATTTCTGGGCTGAGTAGTTGGGGTTTGGGGGTTCAAACAGCTGACAAAGCCCTGCAGCATTCTTTCCACCCACTTTTCACCTAACATCTTGCATGTTCCTTGTGCCTCACACCCTTGACTCCTCAATCCAAATTTCAACAAAAATTTAAGTTCTCCAAGCAGGATTTGAAAGGATGATCCTTTTATTCTATTTTATTTATTTATTGTGTGTGTGTGTGTGTGTGTGTGTGTGTGTGTGTGTGTGTTGCTGAGAACTGAACCCAGGGTCTTGTGCATGTGAGGCAGCCTGAGCTACTTCCCCAGCCCTTTTGAAATGGGCTATTACTCATGCAAAGATCAACTTCCTCCAGTCAGAATTTCCAGTTTTCTCCAAGAGGGCAAGGATCATATTTTATTGATGTTTATGGGTATTTTTTTCCCCATACACCTCAACTCCAGTATATGGCACCATGCCTAGTTAAAAATAACACAGTGATTCCGTTCTTGAAAAATCAGGATTGGGTCCTCTTTTCCCAGATGATTAAACACCTGGGAAATTCTGCGGCAAGAGCAGAAAGTTAATCTTATTTAAAAGACAGAACAGAGATAGAGTCCTCCAAAGAGGAGGGGGTCCAGAACTGGTGTCTGAGGGAGTGTGGGAGGGGGTTCCTTTCCTCTCGTGCCCCCTCTCCCATACTGCCTATATAACCAAAAGGCAGGAAGAAAGCTGTTGGGGTGGTGATTTCTTGTGTTGGAAAGTGCCATCTTTCCCCTCCCCTGGGGGCTGTTATGGGAACTGCTATCTGCCCATTTCCTTTTATTTGAAATCAGTACCTGTCCCTTGCCCCATCTCATCAACAAGAGCTTTTCAGGGGGTAAAAACATTTTACTCTATTGTCTTAGGAGGAATTATTATTAAAAAGGGAAAAGAGCCAGAATTACAGGTGCAAAACCATATTCCCAGCAGGCTCAGGAGGCTGAGGCTGGTGGATCCCAAGTTCAAAGCCAGCCTCAGCAACAGAGAAGCACCAAGCAACTCAGTGAGACCCTGCAGCCCAACTTGCCAGTCCCCTGGATGTGAATTAAACCTCTCCTCCCCCCCCTCCCGCCCTGAAGAGGAAACACCTTCCCTGGGTAACAGAGTTCCATCTGAGGAGTCTTGGTGGGAAGAAAAGAAAAGGCCGGGGCTTCCAGGGGAGGCTTCTATTGTTCTGCTAGTGTGCCTTGAGCAGGGTCTAGTGACCACTCTTGCCTCTCTACAAATGTGCTTCATCATTCAGTGAGCCTTCTGACCCTTTTACACGGTAATAGTGTCCCAGGGTAGTGTTACCACTGACCGGTGACGAGTCCTAGCTTCCCTGATGTTGAAGAATAACACCAAAGAAGCATGCCGAGGCAAGGTCAGAGTAGAAATTAGAAGTTTATTAAAGGACAGCAGAAAAGACTTCTCCCGGAGGAAGAAGATAGTTTTGGGGATGGAATGTAGGTTGGAAGGCCCCAGGGGTGGGACACTTCTTTGTGATGGGCTATCTTTAAGTTTGCTGGGGGCTGTTCATTAACACTTTTTTTTTTTTTTAAGAGAGAGTGAGAGAGGAGAGAGAGAGAGAGAGAATTTTTAATATTTATTTTTTAGTTCTCGGTGGACACAACATCTTTGTATGTGGTGCTGAGGATCGAACCCGGGCCGCAAGCATGCCAGGCGAGCGCACTACCGCTTGAGCCACATCCCCAGCCCCATTAACACTTCTTTGAGGTGGACTTTGGCCTAGGGCCTTTTCAAGGACTTCATTAACATTCCATGAGTTGTCCTGCGTTTCCCTGAGTCATTCTCAGCATGGTCTCCATTTTAGATTTCACTCGATATTAGACCCGATTTACCTAACTACACTGACTGCCTAACTTTAAATCTGGCTTCAGTAGTGGGAACTAAAAGAAGTAAAAATATTATAAATGTTGGGAATTTAAGAAAGTCTATTTGTGAGGGTGCTGTGCGTGGGAACTGTGCTGGATGCCAATACTCTGAGACAACAAAGGAAAAGACAGGAGGAGAGATCACGGACTTGGATTCCAAAAGGCCATGGGCCCCTGAGTTAACTCCAATAGGCTCCATCCACACTGACCCCTGGAGTTCAGCAATCGGGACAAATTTGTGCTTCAGTGGAAATCTGTGCATTGTCTAGACTCTTGGCAGTCTCCTCTCTGGGTTATCTGATTCTGTGGGAGCTATTTTATAAATCTGAGCTCTATAGGACTGATAGTAATGCAAAATAATCATTGGCTACTGACAGGCAAATTCTGTCTTATGTGGTAAATGTTTCACTGACTTCCGTCTCTGAACGTAAAAGAAGTTTTAGAGGCTTTTATACATTCAACATTCCTATATTCCATATATTGGTGTTTCTTTTACTTTTCCTTGTACCTGGCAGTTATATCTGACCTAATAAATTCTTTAACAGGTGTTCAATTTTACATCTGTATCGGTGCCTAGTTTGACCCCACAATTATCCAATCTTGACAGAAAGGACTAAAGAGTGGTCACTAGACCCTGCTCAAGGCACACTAGCAGAACAATAGAAGCCTCCCCTGGAAGCCCCGGCCTCTTCTTTTCTTCCCACCAAGACTCCTCAGATGGAACTCTGTTACCCAGGGAAGGTGTTTCCTCTTCAGGGCGGGAGGGGGGGGGAGGAGAGGTTTAATTCACATCCAGGGGACTGGCAAGTTGGGCTGCACATTAACTCCACTGGAGCCAGGAGTCATCTGCAAGTAAATTAAATTTAACTCTCTTCTCTTTTTCTAACAGTCCTTAACAGCAACAAGAAGTAGCTACTGAGAAGTTTTCATAACTAAAGGGCAAGGTTTGGATTTGAATGCTAAATAAGGCTCTTTAAAGAAAAAAATCAGCCTGGGCTTGGTGGCTCAGATCTCTAATCTCAGCTACTCAGGGGGATGAGGCAGAAGAACCTCAAATTGCAGGCCAGAGGAGCCATTTGATGAAACCCTATCTCAAAATAAAGTAAAATGGGCTGGGGATGTAGCCCAATGTTAGAGCACTTGCCTAGCGTGCACAAGGGCCTGGGTTCAATCAACAGAACCAAAAACCAAACAATAAAAGTCACAAGTCGTCCCTCTTCCTAGTGTTAACTTATAAGTCTTCTTCTATTTCCCCTGGCCACTTTCTCTTGGGGCTGCTGGAAGACACGGTGTTCATTGTACATTCACCAAAATATATCAGGTGTAGAAATAGACGAAAAGCTCAGGCAGGAATATTATTAGTCTATTGGAGGTAGTCGGGAATTCCTGGGTCTGTTATTGTGCTGAAACTCAACAATTCAGAGGAGATCATGCAATGGATAAATGAATAATCTGGATCTAAATTGGTGTCTCCTAATATGGTGGGGGACCATATGCTAACCAGTCACCCTCTAGAACAGTGGTCTCCAGTATGAAGAGTATTATATTTTCCAATTGTTTACTTTATTTTTATGTTAAATTTATTTTTTACTTATGTCTTACTTATTTTTGAATATTTTGTTATTTTATAATATAGTCCAATTGTAGCATATTCAGATGTATATATATGATATTTATATATAATTTATAAATGAATACTACATCAGGGGTGTATTTGCTGGAAAAAATATGATAAAGATGAATACTCAAAATTATAATAAAGATGAATAATCAAAACAGTTTAGACACAGTGAGAGGGCAGCCATCAATAAGCCAGGACATCGGGCCTCACCAGGAACTAGCCCTGCTGACACCCTGTCTTCGCCTCTAGAACTCTGAAACAATAAACTGTTATTGGAGCCTCCCATTCTGTGTGGTGTGTTTTGGCAGCCCTGCAAAACTAATAGACTTATCCACTTAAATTCCACTGATTAAAATAGCTATTAGAGCCAGGCCCAGTGACATACACCTATAATCTCAGAGGCTCAGGAGGCTGGGACAGGAGGATCCTGAGCTTAAAGCTAGCCTCAGCAAAAAGCAAGGTGCTAAGCAAATCGGTGAGACCCTGTCTCTAAATAAAATACAAAATTGGTCTGAGTATGTGGCTCAGTGGTTGAGTGCTCCTGAGTTCAATCCCAGGTACCCTCCCCACAAGAATAAGAAGCTATTAGAGTTGAAGAGAGTGTGGTCTCTAAGAGAGCTGGTTTCAAATGAGAAGGAATCCTCTTTGAGAAACCAAGAAAAATTCTCTGTCTCTAAGGAAAATGCGTGAGAACTTTCCTCACCCTTCTACCTTTGGCCTCGAAGACTTGTGGCCTTTCTTGCAGAAATTCTAAGATCAGTTTTTAATACCTTTTCCTTCACCCATTGGCTGCACCCTTGTCACAAAAGGCAGGTTAACAAGAGAAGCATGCAAATTTATTGGCTTTAAGTTTTATGTGTCATGAGAACATCTGTAAGCAAATGAAGGCCTAAAGAAATAGTTACTCTGGAATATTTCTTACAGTAGGTTTGATGAAGAGTGGATGGTCCTGGAGAAATATAGTAGGGCAAAAGGTATGATCTAATGGAAACAAGATGGGAGAAACTTAGCAAGGTCTGTTGTTCAGATTCTTCTGTGTCTCCTTGTCTTGGGAGAGGTATAGTTTGAGTTTGGATAGTTCACCATAGGCCCACATGTTAAAGGCTTGATCCCTGTCCCGAGGTGCTACTGGAGGTGGTGGAACCTTTGAGAGGTAGGAACTAGTAGAAGAAGGTTAGGTGATCAGGGGCATGCCCTTGAAGGGAATATTGAAACATTGGCACCTTCCAGTCTCTTTTTTTTTTCACTTCCAGGCCACCTTGCAGTAAGCAGATTGCTCCGTCATGTGCTCCTCACCATTATATGCTGCCTCATTGCATGCTCAAAGCAACAGGACCAATTGATCATGTACTAGAACCTCTGAAATAAATAAACTTTTCCTCTCTTTAGGTTGATTTTCTCAGTAATGCAAAGCTGACTAACCCAGGAGATAAGGGTATTTCTCTTCTCCAGGTATAGGGAGAGCACATTTCACATGAGGGTCTTATGATTTGCTTCAGGGGTCAGAAAATCCTTCACAGAGTTTATAACCAACTTCAGCGGGGAAGAGGCAGGGAGAAAGTCAGCATGACCTTCTTCTCCTGGCTTTTCCTTAGATTTTTTTTTCCAGCTTAAAATATGCAAAATGTCAAGGTACCATTGGGGACGGGGCGGGGGGGGGGGGTAGCATGTCCTAAGCCTCATCAATTCCATCCTGAAAGATTTCTAGCATTCAATTAAAAAGTAAGAGTCCTAAGGGTTTAAAAAAGAAAGAAAGAAAGAAAGAAAGAAAGAAAGAAAGAAAGAAAGAAAGAAAGAAAGAAAGAAAAGAAAAAAGAAAAAAAAATGGGAGGGGAGAGAAGAATCTTTTAAATTCCAAGAAGATATAAAGGAATGATACACACACAATACATATTTCCTTAAAAATCTCTAAGCTGACTAAACCTAAACCTTCTCTCAAGTTTTTTTCATTTTTTAAAATTTTCATTTGTTATATAAGACAGTAGAATGCATTACAAGTCATATTACACATATAGAGCACAATTTTCATATCTCTGGTTGTACACAAAGTAGAGTCACACAGTTCATGTCTTCATACGTGTACCTAGGGTAATGATGTCCATCTCCTTCCACCGTCTTTCTTACCCCCCTGCCCTCTCCTTTCCCCTCCCTCTCCTTTGCCCTATCTAGAGTTCATCTAATCTTCCTATGCCCCCCCCCATTATGAGTTAGCATCCTTAAATCAGAGAAAACATTCTGCATTTGGTTTTTTGGGCTTGGCTAACCTCACTTAGCAATACATTCTTCAATTCCATCCATTTACCTGCAAATGCCATGTCAAGCTCTATGTCTTACTTGGAGCACATGGGAATAGTCTGTCTTTTCCTGATCTGCTTCAGGACTTATTCTAGTAGTTCCCACGACTTTCAGATTCCTGTCTACTCTGCATTTCCTTCCTCTCTTGCTCACAATCTTTCAATGGTGCCAAGCCTTTACCTTGGCACTTGACACCGTCTTCAACCGCCCTGTCTCGAAGTCCTTTGGCAGGCTTTTATCCTGTGCCTCGTGCCCTGCACTGTGATCAGAGTTCCTGAACTTGCTTTCTTTCCCACCTCTGTTTCTTCTCAGACTATTACTCACCCCACCCCATGCCTTCCTTTCTAATCAAAAGAGAAAAGGTATAGCCCTGACATCCCAGAAAATAGAAATAAACTCTAAGTACAAAAAAGTGAGAAAAGAACTTGTTGGAGGTGCTGAGTGTGCCCTTGTCCAGGCATCCAGTTGTCCGTGTGCAACGTCTTCAGGGCTGGTGTTTCACACTCATAAACAGAAGGGAACAACAGTATGTCTTTGACAGTAGAGAGGGAAACCGCATCTAGAGGATGGGAGAACTATTACCACTAAGCAACACAGAAGACGAAAGGAATAGTGGAAGCTGCTGGTACATTCTGGACAACTGGAAAACTCAGAAATTCTTCTTCCGAAATTACAATTCACAGTCAGTCTACGCCTTGGAAAAAGCAATAGTAGCTTGGCAGAAATGGGTTCCTCTTCTCCCTTCTCTCCTTTCTCCCTTCCTCTTTCTTTTCTCTTCCTTCCCTCCCCCAGATTTCCCTTCTGTACTGAACACCGACTCACATCTGTCGGTAGCCCTCAGCTCTTCTTCCCTCCAGATGAGCTACTGGCTGAAGGGAACTACCTTGCTGATGTCACACCCTTTGCTGTGTCACACCTCTTTGCTAAAAGTCACACTCTGCACAAGGCCCACTGCATTCAAGAACTGATTTGTTCGGGGATTGGAAGGTCCAGGGCTCCTATGTAGCCTGGACTATCCCAACCCCAGGGCGCCCCATGGCCGTCTTCAGGACTGAGGCTGCTACATGCTGCACCACAACCTGACTTCTCCCTCCCCATCCTGCTTCTTCCCCTTTCCCTGTCCACATGGATTCTGAAAGCCTTCCCAAATAAACTTCCTGCATGCTGCTCTCCGTGTCAAAGGATGCTTCCCAGGGGACGGGGACCCAGTCTGTCATCTATACCACCTTCCGTGTGTGTAAGAACTAGTGATTGATTTAGGGGAAGTTGAGGAATATTGAGACTTTTTTTTTTGATGGTGGCGGCTAGGTGGGGGGAAGGCGGGGCTTGATATCCCAAAAAGGATCATTGCAAACTGGGGAGGAAGAATCCACAAGAGCCCCCAAGAAGTGTACTTAGGTGCATGATGGTATCTCCCTGAGCTTGGACAAGGCCTGCCCAGCCAGGCCAGTGAGGAGGTGGGAGTGTAGGATAAAGGGGCCAATGCTTAGACACAACTAGTCCTTCCCTAAACCCGGACCGTCTCCTCTAAGAACCTCTCCTCATGTTCAAGGAGAGTTTCGTGTCCATCCTAACAGTACTCACAGCAATTATCTGGACCTCTGCCTTCTGTGTCCTTTCCTGACCCTGATGTTCACAACATCTCATTGTTGGAATTGCAATTTTTTTCTTTATTCCCTAAAAATGATTTTCTATCATGAGCATAAAATACCAGACCAGAAGCAACAGAGTATGTACTTGCTGTTCAGAGCTGGAGCTACAAACTGCTAAAATCTAAAATCAGAATCAGATGCCTCACTCAGGGACCACTTGTATCCAAGTCACATGACCACACTTTGCCTCATTCTTCTTATCTTTAAGATGGGTACATTCATGCTCACACTGAAAGGGGATTTATTTATTCATTTATTTATTTTTAGTTTTTTGTAGTACTGGAGGTACAACCAGGGACAAATAACCACTGAGCAACATCCCCAGTCTTTTCTATTTTTTTTTTTTTTTAATTTTGAAACAGAGTCTTGCTAAGTTGCCCAGGCTGGCCTCCAACTTGCCATCCTCCTGCCTCAGCCTCCCAATTAGCTGGGATTACAGGCATGCACAGCTGAACTTGTCTGGAAGGGATTTTATAGACTCGAGTTTGCAAAGTCTGTTTTGAAGTGGCTAATAATGTCCCCTGAATATCCAGTAGTCCAGGTTCATGTTCAAGCCTGCATATGGTTCTCAGTCACAGGAGCCTGGCTTTTAATAGATAAGGTGAACTGGACTAAAAACATTCCCTTGAGGGACTGTGAGTTTCACATTGAATTTTGAGCTTCTGACACAGAAGTGGACAAACCAGTGTTGAAAAGATCACTGAAGATATTCTCAAGAGTTCCCATTCCTGGTTTGCCAGAGACACACAGAAGAGACTCTCCTCCTGGTAGGTTCCATCTCCCTTTAAACCCCGCTGGAGACATGTAGTAAAATAGCCTTAGCTGAAGCCAGGCTCCCACAGAGTGCTGTTACTGCGATTGCCGTGACCTTAATTACTATTGCCTATTATTCAAAAACACTAATTGAGTCATGGTCCCATTGCAAATGTGACTTAACTTGCTGTTTTACTGCTTGCTCAGGCACTGAAAATAAAAAATAATGGCAGTTGTAATTAACTCAGAACCAGCTATATAACCTGCCCCTCAGCCCGTGACGGGTAAAAGTTCAATTAAAAAATAAAGTTATTAACAGAGTTAAGGTTTGGTTACATCTGTCATACAGAGTGTGACAGAACACAAAATTACCCCATGCCACCAGAGAGGGACTCACTAGAGATCTGCAATAACTTTATTTTGGGGCTTTCAAAAATAAAGAAATAGCTTCATAGACAAAGCAATTAAAATTAATCCATATATAAAGTTAATGATTAGCCTCTTGTTTAAAAAGTTGAGATAGAAGTGTTTATTGTAGAGTCATGGAAAGTGTAATAATAGTAAACCATAGAAATAAAAGGAAAATAAGATCAAGAAGCAATGCTAAGAGGAATAAAAATAAAACCTTGCAGAAATGTGTGTAAAGCACTCAAAAGGTTAATTATTGGAAACCTTCAAAAAAATAATTGACCCCAGCGCCACAGCACACACCTGTAGTCAAAGCCACTTGGGAGGCTTAGGCAGGAGGATCCCAAATTCAAGGCTGGCCTGGGCATAAATGATTCCTTATCTTGAAATAAGATATATAAAAGGCTGGGGGTGTAGCTCAGTGGTAGAGCTCCTGCGTTTAATTCCCAGTCCTGGGGTGGGGGTTGTGGGTGGGGAGTAGAAATTGACACAAGAAACTATCTGCATACTCGTTTGAATGGCTATCATAAAAAAAAAAAAAACTGACAAAACAAGTCTTGGCGAGAATGTGGAGAGATTTGAACCCTTCTATACCTGCAGTGAGAATGTAAAATGGCGTAGCCACTTGGGTAAACAGTTTGCAAGTTCCTCAAAATAAACATTTTACCCAGTATTTCTTTGATTAGGTATATATACATATTTAAGAAAATTTAAAACATGCTTACACAAAATTTACACAGCAGTGTTCATAGCAGCATTATTTATAATAGCCAAAAAGTGAAAAAAAAATCAAAATGTCCACTGATTTAAGAACCAATAAACAAAACATGACACATCCACACAGTGGAATATTATTCAGCTATAAAAAGGAATGAAATTCTGATACAAATTATAGCAGGGATAAATCTTAAAGACAGTGTGCTAGGTGAAATAAGTCATCCACAAAAAAAAAAAAAAAAAGTTGGAGGCTGGGGTTGTAGTTCAGTGGTAGAACCTGTGTTTGCTATGTGTGAGGTTCTGGGGTCAGTTCCTAGCTCAAGACAAAAACAAAAACATCTACACATTTTATGACTCCCTTTAAATGAAAAGTCCAGAATATCTATAGAGATGTAAGACAAATCAGTGGTGAACAGGGGCTGAGATGGCGGAATGAGGAATGACTCCTTAGGGTGTCAAAATGTTCTGGAATTACACAGTGGTTTCAGTAGCACAATTCTGCATTGGTTCCTTTTTTAAAAGAGTGAACTTTTATAGGTGTGGTGGCACACACTTATAATTCCATCCACGTAGGAAGCTGAAGTAGGGAGATCACCAGTTTGAGGCCAGTCTGGGAAACTTAGAAAGACCCCTGTTTCAAAATAGAAAATAAAAAAGGCTGAGGATGTAGCTCAGTGATAAACCGCCCTGGGTCCCACCCCCAGTCGCATATGAGTGCAAGAGTGAATTTGATGATAGGTGAATGATATCTCAATTTTTAAAAGCCTCTCAAAACAAATTAAATAAGTAAATAAGAGATTTGAACTATTCAGATTGCTATATAATTGAAGTGGGCAAGGCCTATGAGTGGTTAGCAAATGAGCTATTGTCATCACTTGGCTTGTTTCACTGCAGAGGCCCTTGGACACAACTACCCTCTTTAGTATAGACAGCTACCACCTTCAAGAGGCCACCAAAGCAAAAAATGAAGGTAATAAAAACACAATTCAAGGTGGACATGGTGGCACATGCCTGTAATCCCAGCTACCCAGGAGACTGAGGCAGGAGGATCTCAAGTTCAAGGCCAGCTTTGGCAACTTAGTGAGACACTGGCCCCTGTCTCAAAATAAAAACTAAAAGGGCCTGGGGACGTAGTTCAGTGGTAGAGTGCCCCTGGGTTCAATCCCCCAGCACCACAAAACTAAACATCAACCCCACAACTCAGAGTGAAAACAGAAGAATCAACGTAGGCATGATCCTGGACCTATTTGCCTTTTGTAATCTTAATGATTTAAAATATTCTCACTAAAGGTCCATCTAGTTTAAAATTAAACCCAGTCTATTATAACAAAGCAAATAATACCTCAGGAAGCATCCAGAAGGATACATAGCTGCTCAGGTTCTCCAGTACACAATGCCTGGATATCTGGAGTGGGGGGGGGGGTGGACACTGCTTGCTTTGCCAACATTCATGGCCAAATTCCACAACTGCAACCCCCCAATTCCCTCAGCCCTCCCTGCTGTAGATCTCTGGCCCCCTGGCCTGTCCTCCACCAGGCCTGCCTGCCTGGCGGCCTTCTGCTCCTCAGACCTCCGCCTCGTCCTGTCTCAGCCCTGAGATCCCTCCTCCTCAGTGCTCCGGGGAAGCTTCCTGGTTGTCAACTCAGCACCCACGCCATCGGGGATTCAAAGACATTCAGGATGATTCTGGAACCTCCCTCTCTGCAAGGGCACTCCCCGGGGCTGCTCCCAGGGTTGAGATGTGCAGGTCCCAGAGAGGTTCTCAGGGTCCGAAAGAGCATCTTGGTTTAGAAGAGCCCTTTCTCTGCCCTTGGATTTTTCTTCCTTCCCCCTACTTGAGCCAAAGACAAATGAGGCAGAATCTGGGCACACACACCCCACGCTTGGTGTCCTCCCTCCCCTGGCCTGTTAGCCACAATCCCCTGGGCTGGGAAGAGTCACGTTTTCCCCCTTCATCATTAAAATGGAAGATAAAGACCCTCCCTAGCTCAGGTCTATAAGAGACAAGATCACAGGATCTCTCTTAAGGCTGTCTGGCTTCCCGGCAGGAGTCAGGCCACACCATCTCAACTTCACCTCAGTTGAAGTGCCCTTCCTTTGCCCACCCCCACTCAATCACATGACCCTTCTGCTAGGTTCACAGCTGCTGGCACATCCTGGCCCTCCGGCCTTCCCCAGGTGAGCACAGCTCTGGGACTGAGTTCTTCCCTCACAGAAACACAAGGGGGCAGCAGCAGCACTTGGGCTTGAAGGTGATGGGCCTCCTGCAAGAAAAAGCCAAAGAGAGACTTTGGAACGCCAGGAAGGGAAGAAGGAAACAAAAAAAGGGAAAGAATGGTGTGAAAAGAGCCATCTCCCCCCCCCCTGATTTCAGGCAAAGCCTGGGCTTATTCTACCCAGTGCCTTGTGAGGAAGCAGGTCTGAAGCCGAGGAGGAGCAAGAGGCCCTTGGAGGCTGAGGCTTAGCCTGAGAGCTGGGCAAAGCCTACCCAGGGAAGGGCCTCCCGCTCCCAGTTCTCACCACACCCACACTCCTTTCCCGACCCCAGGCTGCGGCCTGCGTCCCTTCCTGTTGGATGTGGTGTTTGCCTGCCTTCGGAGAGTCCCTCTCCTGAGCCAGCCTCAGTGAGCCTCCTTCCCAGGAGCCACACCTTACCCAGCCCCAAGCCAGCCCACAGTCCACTTTCCTTCTAGAAGATTTACTACCAGGAAACAGATGATGTGGTAACAAAAATGAGCAAAGAGGGAATTACCATGATAAGGACTCTCTTTTACAGCTCTTACAGGCGACCTCTAGTTCCTCTTTTTTTTTTTAAACTAGATTGGATTGCAATCCAGACAGCAAAAGTGACCAAACAGGCAGGTTCCCCGAGGTCTGAGGGGATTCCTGAAGCTGAGGACGTTCGTTGTTAAGATGGGGAAGAGTTGGTCACTCTGAGAGAGCTCAGACATGCCCCTCCTCTCCTTTCTGACTGAAACTTCATGGAACGTGCTTCCAGACAGGGCTGACCTGGAGGAGAGCTCGAGGTACTGCAGGTGCCTCTGGGTCTCCCATGGGCAATCTGCATCCTGGAGACCATCACCCACTGGGTGGGTGCCCTCAGACTCCTCTTCCTGCTTCCTCCCTAGGGCAGGAAGGAGAAGCAGGGCTGGTTTTCAGCCTGGGTGTTCAGATTGCTACTTTTTAGGGGGCAGTTACTTTTCCCAAGCTCAAGAAACCCTCTCTTCCAACCCCCAACAGCATTTTTCAGACTGCTGTTTTCTAGAAGACTATTTTATAACTCATCTCAAAGTTAACAGAATTCTTTGCTGTAGGACATGGGGCATGGGCATTTCCTAGAGGATCAGAAAGAATGGAGCCCCTCATGGACTGTTAAACCTGAGACTCTCATCTCTCCTCTTGGGGGGGCGGGGCGGGTGCTGGCTTCTGAAGGAAGCTCTTGTTTGATCCTACCAAAGCAGCTTTGGGTTCCCCCCGCCCCCAGTGATACCCAGGGCTAGTTTCATGATGGAATCTAGCAGGAGGCCAAGGACGTTTCCCTGAAATGAACCCAGTTCCACCTAGTTGTGCTAAGCAGTGAGCAAGACTGGGCATGTGTGTCCGCTTGTTGGCAGTCTGTCCTGCTTAGTTCTTTGTATCTTGGCCAGGCTGCATATGCCTCCTCTGCTGACTTGGGGACCACTGTTTAAAGTCTCCCTGAAGCCTACTAAGCATGACTTCCTAAAAGTTGCTGGGTCCAAGTAGTGCAAATTCCAGTCAATGCAACTCTTGAATCACCTCCTTGTATGGCTGCCCGTGCAGGAGTCACATCAGGTTAGTGTGAACAAATGGCAACTTTGTTAATATTCTTGGCTTAAATGTGTTAACACATACATACATTTTATGATTTCTAGTAGCATGGAAGACCATTGAATTGAAATTAGTTAAAAGCAACACATGCATAATAGTTGTATTTTTCCCCCAAATGACACATCTTTTTCATTTCTCTCCATATTTTGTTTTTGCAGTTTTTAAATGGCAAAAAACCAAGTGCTGATTTATATACTGAAAACAGGCTCTCGAGTAAATTAGGAAATGGAGTTTGAATTCCTGAACTTATTTATTTTCCCTTCTAGCTAATGTTGCTTGTTATTCTAAATCTGAGTGCAGATGCTAAGAAAGAAAAAGGGAGGCCCTCCTGGGGGGGGCATTTATCACCTGTGAATTTCCATGGGAAGTTGTGCCTGGAATCTCTGAATCTCTGAAGTTGTTCTTCCTCCAGGCAGATCGACTTTTGCTAAGGTGACTTTGGAGTCAAGTTGTTTTGCAGGTTCAGAAGGTAAAACCCTGCCTGCTATGCTGGGTCCACTGGCCGCTGGGATGCCACCTGTAAAGTCCTAGTGTCTGCCCCACCCTCCCCTCAGAGCAGGTTCCACCAGGAAAAAAGAACAGAACAAACAAACAAACAAACAAACAACCCCCCCCCACACACACACACACAAATGGTTTAATTAAAAGAGTTCCTGCTGCTTATTTCCTGAGTGAAACAAGAAGACAGTGTACCTGCTAAAATGTCAATAATGGAAATCAGTCCTCTCTAGGCAGGTGGGTGAGGGAAATTGCTCTTCGAAGAGTTGTTGGCCTTTCAAGTACACTACTTTGAGCCGAGACTCTTCTGTGTGTGCTGTTGAAGTTGATTCCAGCCAAGTGGTATGGATTCCTAGTATTTATTTAAAAGAAACACCAAAAGACGTGCTTAAATGGAGTTCAAACAAAACAAACTTCCCACTCTCTACCCTGCAACCATTTGTTCAGCCTTCTCTTTGTTAGGATTTTTAAAGATTGACAACGCCCCTTAATAAATGCCCTCCTGTACCAGCTGGTCTCAATTTGCCATCGGATGTGCTGAAATGCCAAAGTGAAGGCTGAAGTCAGCTCTGGGTTGAAGCAGCAGCTTCCTGAGAAATATTAACTTACTGGTTTCCTCCTCTGGTTTCAGACCAGTTCAAGTCACCTTTTGAAGAACAACCTGTCCACTTTTTTCTACCTGAAGGAGAAGGAGGCCCCTACCAACAGCTCACGTGATATACTACAGCAGCAATGCCCAGGGCTGTTCTGCTGGCCCAGGGAGAGCTGACTGAGGTTAGGGCTGTGCTGAGCATTTAGAAGGCAGTGTGTGCGGAGACAGCTAGGACTGATTCCCACACTCCCCTGAAGGGGATGCTGAGTACCAAGGCCATACATCTAGCAAGTTGTGCAAAGGGGCAGAAGGGAAGTCCTGCTTATACCTGCCCACTTGTCTTACCTACTTCCACACCTGCTAACTTGGACTTCTAGGTCATGGGAGGAGCCCTAAGACCTTCTGAAACTGTCCAGGATTTGGTTTCTCCAGGCTCTTTGGAATATTCAGGGAGGAAAGCCATGGAGTATTCAAAAGGTCTTTGCCTTTAAAAAGCCCCCTTGTTGCCAGAGCTGACAACCAGGAAGGAAAGGCTGAGATTAGCTGGCAGAAGGCCACCTGGGGAAAGGTGGGCAGGGCCATAGGACCAGACATGGAGGGGTCTGATTCTACCTAGGATCTGGTTTCTAGAATAAGCCAGTTTCATCCGTCATTGATTTTTACTTCCTTGAATGGTGCCATCTCATTGCTTTCTCATAGTCACTTCCCCCAGAGACCTCTTACACCCCTCCAGTGTCCCAGAACACGCAGCATCTGGATTTCCAGGCAACATTTGGGAATACTCATTAGAGAAGCCCAACCCTAGACATGGTGTGGGTAGAGGAGCAGATGGGGAATCCTGCAAGCAGAAAACTTACACCATAGCAAAAGAAAGCAGGAACAACACTCCACAATACATCCATTTGCACAACAAGATACTAAGAGAATCTTTAAAAAAAAAAAAAAAAAAAAGATCAAATGACATAACTGAGAATACTTGTTGGCTCGCCCTGGGCCTGGACTGCCTGGGTGACTAGCTGAATTTTTTACCCCACCCTAATCTTGTTTGTCTTTGAGGACAGGATTCTAAAGCCCAGAAGTTCCTCCTCAGGTGCACTAGCTGAGACTGGTGGGGTCTAAGGTGGCTGCCAGAGTGACCTCCAGATGACCTCCAATTTCACTATCACAATAAACATGAATACTCCTCCCCCTCATTTCTCTAGCCTTATATCTATAACCTCCTGAGCCCCGAGGAGTGGGAAGTGGAATTGTGAGTTGGTCTCCCACTTCTATTCTTGGCCCCAAACAAAAGTCTCCACTCCTCAAGTGCTCTGTGAATTCTACAGGGAGTTCCAATTTCAAGAGGGAAAAAGATCAAGTTTGAAGTTTTTGAGATGAAAATTTGGTAACATATTCAAAGAGCTATTGCAAGCATGAAAAGCTCAATCTAGTGTAAAGGCTTTGATAAACAAATCTCCCTTTAAGGCATGTCATTATATGCATAACTGATGCAGACAGATGTACCAATAAACATTGAGCTATGAACAATTTTAAAAAGCACATCTTTCAACAATTTAATAAGTATATGTTGCCTATTCTTTCAAGGCACTAGGTGGCTGTATGGGGGGATGTTGCTAGGGATCAAACTCAGGGTCTCACACATGCTGAACACATATTCTACATCTGAGTTACACCCCAGCCCTTGTATTTTTTTTTTATTAAAGTATTATGGCTAAATCAAACCAAATAATCCTATGTCCATAATTTTAATGTTCAGTATTGTTTTTTGTTTTCATGGTACTGGGGATCAAACCCAGGACTTTGTGCATGCCAGGCAAGTGTTCTACCACAGAGCCACAAACCCAGCCCTGTTTTTTAGGTTTTTAAGTTTGGGGTGAAGTCAAGCCTTTACACACAAGCATAAAACTCATAAGCCATAAAGGAAAAGTCTGCAGATTTAATAATAATAATAATAATAATAATAATAATACTCATGTATATCAACAAAAAATGAAGTAATAAGCAAAATCAGATTAAAAGAAGATATAGGGAGAAAATATTATATTATATTATATTACATATAAGACATTAGGTTAATTGTTGTACTATTCAAAAATCTGTTATAAATCTAAGAAAAAGACAAAAACAAAAAAAGTAGGAAGAAAACATAGGGGACAGGAATAGGGAATTCATATAAAAAATAAATGTCCCAAAAATATGTAAAAAGATATTCAATCTACTAAAGTAATAAAGATCCAAAATATAGCATTTTTCTCTTTATGTTGATTTTAAAACCGTGAACTTTTATATAATGTGAGTGGGCATATAAAATGGTAAAGAATTATTCTTTCTTTCTCTGTTTATTTTTTTTTTTCTTTTGGAAAGTACTTTAAAATTTATGCCACGCTTACCCGGTAACCTAGCAAGTCCATATTTAGAATCTGAATCTACACTAATATTTAAACATGTACCACTGATACATACAGAAGAGGAATGATAAAATAAGTTCTGATACATCGGTTCAATAAATATTATGTGCCCATTTAGAAGAATAGAGTGTCACCATAAATACTGATCTGAAAAATCCTGTGATATGTTGTTAAATGAAAGAAGCAAGTTTCTTAATAATATATACATATAAACTGTTTCCATTTATTAAAAAAAAGTTCTTGAAGTTAGATAGGCAAATAGACAAATAAGTGTTACAGGATCACTGTATGAAATGAAATGGTACATACCGTACAAATTTCCCCATCTTATTTTGTGGTACAGAACTTTTCAAAAAATGACCTGCTCTAGGCTTTTCAGACATCATGTAGCCCCACAGAAAAAGGGGCAATCCCTTTCAAGGTCATGATCTGGGACATTCATCTTAATATTCCCCATACCTAGCTCAGTGATGTAAGTCAGTACTGTTCAGTAAGTTCATTAAGTGCTGTTGCAGAGGGTGGGCTTTGCATTTGCTGTGTTTCTGCTGCAGTCTGGCTGCAGCAAAATAACCGGGGGGTGACGAACAACTTGTGTACGTTGATACAGCAGGAGTGGAAGCCGTTTATTGTAGGACAACAGAGGTATATATACATTCCACACAGCTTATCTTAATTAACATAAACTAGATACAGCAGTCAACCAATAAGGAATCTCCACACTTAATGGCTCGCTGGCGTTACTTCACAAACCACTCCCTGTGGCAAAATGCCAGGCGCCATCCAGACTTGTTTATATACTCTAACATGTTTCTACCAAGCTCCCTGATGCTCTGATTCCATAAACTACACTTGGAATTGCAAGACTCGGCAACTCAGGCCCCCTTAGTTATGATTTCAGAGGCCGATAGAACCCAGGGCCTTGGGCACACTCAGCAAGTGCTTTACTTTTGAGCTACATCCCAGCCCAACTTCTCTGTTTCAAAGGAGAGTTCTGAGGAGGATGGTTCTGGAATCTGCCCAGGTCTACTGTTTAATAAACATGGCAAAATCTTAGTATAAAAAAGTCAACCACTGCTATTCTGGGCCACGCTCAGTGTCCAGGCCCAAGTCACATGCATCTGTCAAATACTCACTGGAGTTCTGCACTAGCAGTGGTGATTATGAGAGTCAAGGACACAGTCCTCTCACCATGGGGATTACAGTCTTCTGGAGGACAGAGCGTGGAAAGAACAGGACCAACAATAGAGAAGGCCTCCCAAGGAAAGTGACATGCGAGCTGAGATGCAGCAGGTACCTGAGAGCTAGCCCAGGGAAGATGGGGAAGACTGGAGAGAAGGCCCAGGAGTGAGTGAGATATTCAGGGATATTGAAGGAAGTGAATTGTGATTGACCTTTGGGTAGAAGGTGAAGGAAAGGGAAACTCCTCCTGAGAATTGCAGCAGAACCCCAGCTCACAGTGCGTTTTGAAGGCTCTACTTTCTTAACAGGACCAGTGGTCTAAGGGTGATACGAACCCCTGGGGAGCTATAAGCAGGAATAGGACAGGACAGAACTTATTGTTTGAGGAGCTTGAGTATGTACAGTAGAAATGGTGGGGGCTCAAGTTTTGAGACAGGATACCAATTAGGACACCGTTGCAATGATCTATGTGTAAAAATGACACTGACCTCAGCTGGGCTAGCAATGGGTTTGCAGAGAATTCAACACATTAGACATGGAGAGAGAGGAAAGAACTGAGAAAGCAAAATGAAGGATGAGAAACTATGAATGAGAAAAAGGTAGCGTTAAAAGATAATTTTCCCAAAAAAAGATAAAATCATGACTCATAAGGATATAAAATGAACACATGTTAAAGATTTTATTTTGCTCATAAAGAAGGAGCCAGGCAGATGTTATATCTGGTTCAAGGGAGAAATTGAAAAACAGACACATTTATAGATCAGGAATATTGAAATGAATGTGCAAGTGGAGGCAAAACTAGCTTTTTGCCACTGTGGGGAAGAGAACTCAATTGCACCTCTACAAGATAGGATAGAATTTGCACATCTATAGCTAAGAATTATTTTGCATCCTAATAGGCACATGCAATCTCAGGGTCACACAACAGCTTCCATAGAATCAGCTCCTCCACACACTGCATAGTTTTCCATCCTTGAAGGAGGATGACTCCAAGACTTTGACTTACATACCCTGGAGGACAACTGTGACATTTGCTATGCAGGGAATACAGGAAGAGAGCCCTAAGGGGCTGAAGGAGAAGAGGATGACAAACTGACTTGGTCACATTTGCCTAGAGAATACTTCTACCTGATGGAAGCTGGGTCTTGTTATGATATCAAGGACAAAGTGCCCTGGACTCAGTGGCTTCAATTTTTTTTTTTTTTTGGGGGGGGATGGTTGTGGTAACTCAGGGGCACTCAACCATTGAGTACATCTCCAGCCCTATTTTGTATTTCATTTAGAGACAGGTTCTCACTGAGTTGCTTAGCACCACCTCACTTTTGCTGAGGCTGGCTTTGAACTTTGAACTTTTGTCCTACCTCAGACTCCCGAGCCTCAGGGATTACAGATGTGCACCTCTGCGCCTGGCCAGTGGCTTCAATTTTAGGAGAAGCTTTGCTTTAATAACCTTTCCCTGCCCTCAGCCTCATTTGACATTTATTGAGCAACATTTCTACAAAAGGTCTGTACCCAGTGCTGTGGTGTATTCCAAACAGATCTGGTCTGGAAGAAACTTTCAGTGTGGCTGTTGCAAATTGGGAAACAATTTTCCTTAGAAAAAGAGTGGCACACACACACACACACACACAGATACACACACGTGCGCAAAGAATGTTGCCGATGTGATCACTTTTCCAGTACAATAATGGTGTACTATTTAAAGACTCGCTTTCAAAACTCAAAACTATAAAATGCAAACTCAAAACTATAAAACTATAAAATGTCTTCCATTTGTTCGCTTGTAGCAAAAGACATAAAATTATTAGCCAGGCGTCATGGCGCACATCTGTAATCCAAGCGACTCAGGAGGCTGAGGCAGGAGGATTGCAAGTTTGAGCCTCAGCAATTTAAGGAAACCCTGTCTCAAAAATTTTTAAAAAGGGCTGGGGATATAGCTCAATGGTAAAGCACTCCTGGATTCAATCCCCAGTACCACCAAAAAATAAATAAATAAATTGTGTGTGTGTGTATATGTTATATATAACATATATATATAATTGTTTTTATGACTTTCATGTATTTGTAAACAATAAGATTGAAGTTGCCCCAAACATGATAGATCATATGTTTGCTAAGAACATGATGTTTTAATAGCATATATTAAAATTTTAACAAAGTAAAGCAATATGGTGTACAAGTACTAATTAAATATAAAGCATGAATCATCTGTGCAGATTCCAATAGGAATTCTGTGTTTCTCTGCCTCTGCGCCTCTCTACTGCTTACTGCAAGTGACAGCTGACTCTTACCTGCTGGCAGAGTCCCACTGGCAGAGAAGGAAGCTCATATATAGAGGGATTTGGATCCTTCTGTGTTGTCCTGATAGGTTCTGGGCCCTGAATCTTGCCACATAAACCTGGGTTCAGAGGAACTGGAGTTCAAGGTCTGTATACAAGACCCTCCCTGCTCTGGCCAGTCCAGAGATGAGGACCCTGCTCCCTGCTGATGCAGTTCTCTGATGTCAGCTGCCAATCCTGCTGGACTTTGAGTATTGCCTCCCCTTTCTCCTCCGTCATGCTCTGTCTGCCTGGTGGAACATCCTGACCTCTGGGGTTAGGCCCAGTTACCACTTACCCCACACTGAGTGCCCTCCGGGACCTTTGTTGTGTCCTTCAGTTGCTCTGCCCTGGACATCACACCAAACCTCAACTGGACACCAGTGCAGTGGCCTGGTTTACCCTGCTTCTCTGTTTGGTTCCCTGGCTATATTGTCATTATTGGTAAAATCCAATTAATGCAGTACTGTTGCATACTGTCTATATTTTCCATCAAACTGTAAATCTGCATATATATATATATATATATATATATATATATATATATATATATATATATTCATATACTATGGAAACATCAAGGGATGTTGAAAGCCTCTGGCTCAAGTTTGTTTTTCCCTTACCCAGTCCCCTCTGACAAACAGAAATCTTCATCTCCAGGAACTGTGGTATATGGTCTGTTTCCCTTCCCACTTTCATTCTGGAAATCATGGCTCTCTCATGTATCTCCAGGAGTAACCAGCTTGCTGGGTTTGTCTCTCTCATTTGTGCTACATAGAAAATATATTGGTTAGTTTCCTGGAAATCATTTTAGAGTAAATGTTCACCTTTCTACACAACTAAAACCCATTGTTCCCCTTGTGTGTACAGGTGTATGGATCTGAGTACACCTGCAGGTGCTTATTGAATGCTTACTGAAATAACTTACAGTGAGGGTGTAAGTTATCGCCCCTTGGTCTTCCCTTCTATAATAATAACAAGTGACACTCACTGAGCACAGATGACCTGTGGGACACTGTGTGTTTTCTATGTACTCTGTTTCAATCCACTTAACAGTTCTATGAAATAGGCCCTCTGAAGAGCCCTAACTGTTGTACAAGAAACCTGAGGCTCAGAGAGAGAATGCAATTCACAAGCTTCACAATTCGTATGTGATAGAATCCAAGTCTGCTGACTCTGAGTTTTAAAATATCAACAACATCTTTGCGTCCCAGTCCCTTGCACTCAGAGGGTCCTCACTACCTCTCTGTCAGGTGAATGAATGCTTAACACCTCCCTTATTTAGGATTTGTTATGGTTTAGATCTGGAATGTTCCCCAAAGGCTCATGTATGAAAAACTTTGTTCCCGGGCTGGGATTGTGGCTCAGTGGTAGAGTGCTCACCTAGCATGCATGAGGCACTGGGTTCGATCCTCAGCACCACATAAAAATAAAATAAAGATATTGTGTCTACCTAAAACTAAAAAGCAATATTAAAAAACGAAAACCACTTTGTTCCCAATACAGCTATGTTCAGAGTTGGGGCTCTTTAGAAGTGATTGGATATTGAGGGCTCTGAACTTATCAATGGATGCATTGATGGCATCATAGCTGATGGCGTTATTGGGAAATAGTGGGAACTATAGGAGATGGGACCTACTTAAAGGGAGTATGCCCTTGACCTGCCTATACTCCCATACTTGGCTTCCTGGCCACCACAAGGTAAGCAGCTGTGTTCTACCATGGCCTCTCCTCTCCCCCATTATATTTGCCTCACCACAACCTTACAGTGATATAGTCAAGTGACTTTGGACTAAAACCTCTGATACCATGAGCCAAATAAATCTTTCATCCTTTAAGTTGTTTTCCTCAGGTACTTTGTCATAGCAATAAAAAGTTGACAAACACAGGATTCAACAGCAACTAACACAGATTATGTAACTAGCTTGAACCAGCCACTGTGCTTTCACATGACAAAATCAGCTGATGGTTTATTTGATAACCTCCATAATTAGACATTAGAAACAATCATTACATGGTAGAACCAAACCTAGATCACACTTTTTTTTTTTCATTAAGCTTTACACTGACTCTTATTTTATCAATCATGATGACTCAATCATCTGTTTTGGCTTAGAGAGGGAGTGAGAAAGATAAAGTTGAAGAAAGGATTCATCTCCCCTCCAACCCCTGAATGAATGCTTGGGTTTGTCTGCACCCCTTTAATGTAACTGAAGAAAACCGGGAAAAAATAAAAGAGTCCAAAAGGACATGTAGCCACCCCTGGGATGCTGAACCCAGAAGTAATTAAATTCAGGCTTTGGGGTGCCAAAAAAGAAGTCACATTTCTTCCTCAGGTAATAAAAATGTCCTCCCATTGTCAAAGCAGAGGGTTATCATGAGTCACACCAAGGAGTGTGGCCACCACAGAAGATCTCAGGTTACTGGGAACCTCAGACACCCAAGGTCATGGTCACCGCTCTGGCTTTGAAGCCAACCCCAGCTAAGCAGAGTTTCTCAGCTTTCAATGCAGAGCAGCTATTATGTTTATTATTACGGTTACTAACTAATAAACCATTTCAAAAGCATTCTGAGGAGAAAAAAACCTCCTGTGGCAGTCACCTCATGAAGAGCCATATTCAGAGTGCAATTTACACACTTGCAAGAGCAAGCAGAAAAAGGTCTAAAACCAGGAAATGGGCATTCTCACCTGGATGTCCTGCCATCTGTCAATGTGGTGCTACTAACCATCCAAAGGAAAATACCTCCAGACCTGGAGGAGGAACAAATTCTGGGCCAAAACTCTTTCTCTGTTGACACTTAAAGGTAAAGCCACTTCCTTATTAAAAAGGAATTGGTATTTACAACATAATTTCTTTTTTGTTTTGATTTTTTTTTTCATGAGATGGGGTTTCATGTTGCTTGATCTAGTCTTGAACTTGTAGACTCAAGTGATCCTTCCACCTCAGCCTCGCGAGTGCCGAGAGATCTCATTCTGTCTCTCACAGTTCATCACATGCAACACAAGGCTGGTAAATAATCAGCACTAGAGAGTGTGGTTTTAGTCAATTCTGAATTATGTGTTTGTAGAAGATCTGGAGTTAATACATCCCTCCCTCCGGGTGTTGATGCAACCAGAGATCCACCCAGGGAGTCAAGGCCCTGGAGCAGAATGGAAAAGCCAGCTCAGCTTATTTCTGACCGAGAGTGAGACAAGTTAGGCAGTCACAGGAGAAAGGTCACCTAAAGTGAGATTCACTGAGCAGTCAGGGCATAAATCAAAGGGCAAGAGTCATTTTGTGTCCCTCCCTCTCCCTGGTTCCCATAGCCAAGCAACAGCAAGTCCTGTCAATTGTCCCATCAGGAGGGAACTGGGATTCCTTCCGTGCGTTTCCACCAGTGTTGCATTTTTGTGGCGCACACCTTTCTTCTCTTTGCCTCCTCAAATCAACGCCCCATTCAGCAGCTAGTGTGATCCTAAACCTAACTCACTCCAGGTATGGCAGGCCTTGCTTTAATGCTTCCAAAGCTAAAGTCCAAAATCCTTGAAGCCTCGTGGCCTGTTATCCTTTGGGGGCACTCTCCTCCTCTTTCATTTCCACAGACAGGCCACTCCCTCTGAGGGTCTCCACACAATCCCTTTCCTCTCCTTGGAATTTTTTCCTTCTAAGACCCAACCTATCCCCAAAGTTACTTTATTTTTTATATTTTAATTTTTTTTTTTTTTTGTACCGGGGATTGAACTCAGGGGCACTTGACCACTGAGCCACATCCCTAGCCCTATTTTGTATTTTGGACAGGGTCTCACTGAGTTGCTTAGCACCTCACCATTGCTGAGGCTGGCTTTGAACCTGCAATTCTCCTGCCTCAGCCCCCTGAACCACCGGAATAACAGGCATGCGCCACTGTGCCTGGTTCCAAAGTTACTTCTTTAGGAAGACCATTCCCCATTTAAATTAGGTCTTTCTTTCCTTCACATAATTTATCTCAATTTTCATTCGTGTGTTATACGTGTAGAAGCACAGGTTATAATTAAGGACATGCATGTGTATGTCCTTATAAATATTTGAAATGCCTGTCTTTCTTTAAAGACTGTAAGTTCCAGGGAGATAGGAATTAAGTTTTGTGTTTATCACCATATACCTGGCACCAAGCAGAATACAATATGACACGAAGAGAATTAATAAATATGTGTTGAACAATTAAATAAGTGAATGTATACTGTTGATTTGTAAGGGGAACAGAAGAGGCAGGGACAAGCATTTCTCAGTATTGACCACAGGGATAATGACTTTCCTGGGAGAGGGAGATAATATTTAACCAGTTGTCCACAGATGCAGGAAAATTCAAAACCAGGCATTAGTATTTAAAATAGAAATTCTGCACTTTCTTTAAATGTTTGGTACCCTACTTACAATAGAGACTGCAAAAGTAGACTTAAATGAAGGAATGTCATCGTAGCTCACGAGTGCAAATCCCTTGTGTTCACATTCTTTGTGCTCATGAACCCAAAAGTGGAAATGATTTGTTGACAAGGACAAAGAAATTACCACTGAGAAATAGCTACATGCTGTTGATTTGTAGTTTCTGTTTTCCCAGAAATTTTTGCCTAAGCTTGTGAACACTAACTTACCAGCCAGATGGCATTTCTTTTAATAGTAGGTATTGTCACTGATTTCTTCTCACCCCTTTACCTGATAGACTTGAAAGTCACCAGAGTTAAGGCAATATTTAGAATGCAGGACTCAGACCCACTAAGGTGATAACAAATATTCCCTTCCAAGAAGAACCTAAGGGAAGGGAGAATTCCTTCCAGAATCCCCACCCAATTGTTCTGCATTCCAGAAGCTATTCATTTCCTTTGCTCCCATCACAGGAAAATGTTTAGTCTCAAGGGACACAGTTAAGCAGTTGCTTAAGGGAGAAACCAAAATAATTCAGGAAATTTTAATGGAGCCACTGACTGTTCCTCTTGAAGTCTAATGAGGATGTCACTCAGATGGAAACTCAACAGATACTACCCGGGTCAGGCATGGGCCTGATGCAATTCAGCAGTGTGAGGCCAGGAGAGGACATTGCCACCTGACAATGCTCAGGGGACAGACAGGAAAATCGCTTAAGCTGCAGAGGACATGGTAGGTAAGCTGTGAGCACTGGGCTCTCAGAATCCAGAAATCTAAATCCATCACCTATCTCCGTGGCATATAGGCTCTGACAAGGTAGAGGGCTTTGGCTCACTTCAGCTTCATGGGACATTCTCTACCTGCTGAACTTCTTGTTATTTTTACTGATTCCCTGAAAGTCTAGCCCTGCCCAGTCTCGGTGGGGGTTAGGATCAAAGTGGTAGGATATGTTCAGAATGTGAACTAATAAAAAGCTGTGCGACTTTCTAAATTGTTCCAATGAAATGGAAAAGAAAATTAAAAATTTAAGCCTCTTAAAATGTAAATGGTGCCAGCACATCTTGCACTTTAAAGACTTACCCATTAAAAAAGAAGAAATCTGGAGTGGTGATGAAGAGTGCTAAACTGGAGATAAGAGGGGCCCTGCTTCTGCTCCCTGGGTGGTGTCAACAGTTCACGCCTGGCCCTGGACCTCTCCGTCTTCATTGGGTCTAATGTCTCTCATAAGTCATATTCTGAGCACTTCATGTTAATGACCCTAAAAATCTCCCGAAAGGTAAGAAGTGCTTCTATAAGTGCCTGCAATTGTTAGTTCAATCAATTAGGTCTCAACCCAAAAGGAAGGAAGAAGAAAGTCATTTTCATTGGAGCACAATTGCTTCAGAACACTTCTGCCTGTCTTTCCCCAAAAGGCATACACTAATCTCTCTCACTTGAGTAAGATGGAAAACCCTGGATGACTAGGTCACCTTCCATGGCTGGTGAGCACGTCTTGCCAGCCTCGATTCAGCAATTACTTCTTGTTTTATCTGATCTTTGAGCTGGTGCCGTATTTTCATGTTACATAGAGCTAAGTGCCCCCAAATCACTAACAGCATAGGTTAAGTGTTCTTACTTCTAGCTCGGCCTGGCAGGATTAAATCCTTCCTCTGATGTAGCTCCACATCCCTGGACATCAATTTGTCAGGCTGTGTGCATCCATGTACCCTGCAAGGATGAAGGACTCAGGGGACCCAAAATGAGGTCCTCTTTGACCTTGTTTCCTGAAATTGAATAGCCTAGTGCCTGGCACATAGTAAGGACTTGATTAGATTTTCTCTTAATATAATGTTTTTTTACACAACACTTTGGGGTCCTAGTTACAAACAATATTTTGCTGCTTATAATAGGAAAAGCAGAAATTTGCTTCTGAGGTGAGCAGAAATTTCCACAAGGTTATTTTTTTTCCTCGGCATAAGGAAAACAGTGTTTCCTGACAGATACTACTCTCCTAAGTGATGAAAGATTTGTACAGTTGGAGCAGACTGTGTGGGGTACAAACATTTGTTATTGTAACTTTAAACAAATCAAAAGAACTTCTTTTGGCTTGTCTGACTCAGGTGTCTTTCAACAGCTCACATTTGTAATGTGCTTGCAAACAAACAAAAAAAATATATAGCTATTTTGTTAATTAGATTTTTTTCACATTTATTCAAATAATTTTTAAAATTTTTATTTAAAAATAATAGTCAATAAAAATCTCCAATAATGAAATTGAAGACTATGTGTAATATGTTGTTCATTTGTTAACTTGATCTGTTGGAGTAGAAAATATTTGGATATATGTACAATGAGCTATCAATTAAGTGGGAAAGGAAAAGAGAAAGAATTTGGGATAAAAATTGCCTTTTTTTAAGTACCATATACTAATCATGCATCACGAGAGCTCCTAAATTTTGCTCTCTAATTTGTAAACTTGGTTTGCTTTTGCATCTGCTTTTTGTTTTGCTTTGTTTTACTGTGCTGGGAATGGAACCCAGGGCCTCTTGCATGCTAGGCAAGCACTCTACCACTGTAGGATATCCAGCCCTTATATACATTATTTTAATGTTTTGTTTTGTTTCGAGACAGGCTCTCAAACTGGAACTTGCCAAGTTCCTGCTTGGGCCTCCTGAATAGCTGGGATTACAGCTGGGATTACCCCACCCTGACTGGCTTGAAATGGATTTTGATGACTCTGTGGGTTATAAACCAGCACAAGAATCATTAGCTAAAGTTTGATATTCAAGTCCAGTTTGGGTCTAAGTTGAAGCTTTCTTGGATGCCTCACTGGCCTTTGGGTGTCCATACCCTAACACTTTCCACTGTAATCATTAAATATATATATATTTAATGATATATATAATTTATTTTTATATGGTGCTGAGGATTGAACCCAGTGACTCATGTGCGAGGCAGGCGCTCTGCCACTGAGCCCAACCCCAGCCCTCCACTGTATCTTACAGCAGGGGCTCCCTCTATCCATGTTCTGTGACAGTGAAGGTGATGTGGTCAGCAGCTTCTCCCACAGGCCGGCCATGCTGAGTAGATCATCAGCCTGTGCAGCATTTGAGCAATGAGTGTTCAGGATAAATGATGTATCAGGTAAAATAGTAGCTTCCAAAGTTCATGTCTACCCAGAACCTTACAATGTGACCTCATTTGGAAACAGGGTCTTGGCAGGTATAATCAAGATAAGGGTTGAGATAAGATCATTCTGGATTACGTGTCTTTATATGAGGTTGGAAAGCAGGCAGATATACATGGGAACAGCTTGTGATTAGGGAAGCAGAGATGGAAGTCAGGGAGCTACAAACCAAGGAACAGGAAGGAGGGCTGTCAACACCAGAGGCTAGGAGGAGAAAGGGAAGGATTCTTTCTTAGAGCCTTCAGATACCTTGACCTCGGACTTCTAGCTCCTGACTATGAAAGAGCACATTCCTGATGTTCCACCACCCAGTTTGTGGAAGTTAGTACAGCAGCCCCAGAAAACGAATACAATGGTGATCTAGGGTAGCCTAGATCCTATCTCCTCTCTACGGGAGGGCTCGCGGCATCCCCTCCTCAGGGCTCATTGCTCTCCCTGCCAAGGGAAGAAATATTTCCTATACCAGAATAGTTCTTCCTCCTGTTCACTTCACAGCATATGAGCTGCAGCAAGAAGACAAGGTCTGGCAAAGGCAGTAGGATTGCTCGTCAGGACTCAAACATCCCAGCTGGCCCTAACCCTAACCCTAACCCTAACCCTAACCCTAACCCTAACCTCTGCTACTAGTTGACTGTGTGACCTTGAGGGAGTGCCTTAGCCCTTGAGACTTCCAGTTCCTCAAAAGGAACTGGTTGACCTCTACATCTTTAAAGTCGCTAATGACGCCAAAGGGAAGACAACAAACAGGAAAGGACACAGAGGACAGCTTGGAAGGATGACTGCTTTCTCCTCAAGGGAAAATAGCTCCGGCAAATGCTTAGAACCCACCGTTACAGAGAGCTGTAATCACAGCATCATTTTGTTATTGTTTTGTTTCTGTGCCTGCAATTGCCTCTTCTACAATATTGATAGAGTACCTGGGTCCTGGCAAAAGACTGTCCTTTTAAATGCAAATGTACCTACTAAATTGATAGAGGGTGATCATTTTTAGGGCCCTGCGCATTGACATCAGCATGTTTCACCCTCTCTCTGCTTTCCCATGTGAATGCAGAACCTTTGTTTCAGCCACTCTAGCAGCAAATCACAATCATGGAGACCTCTCCTTAGAAGGACCAGTCCTCTCCCAGCCTTCCTGGCACAGCTAGTTGGGTCTCGCTTACTCACCTTGCAGGCACCCAGTTCAAGGTTAGAGGAAGATTTAATTAGAGAGAAAATATAATCTTTCAATCTTTAGATTTCTTATCAAAGATCAAAGTCTACAAAGGATTTCATGGGCTGTTTGCAATTCAACATAAACTCATGGGCCAAGGGGAGGAGACAAGGTTAGGAAGAGTTAATTTAGGTTCCAGGTCTGCTCTCCAAGACCTTTAGCCAGTGTTTATTTCTTACATTGCCACATCATTATTCCCCTTTTGCCTAAATCTCTCCTCCACAGCAACTGGTGAGCTGTGGATTTTGTTCTGTTTATATTCATTTGCAGCTTGACTCTTTCATGTCCAGTTACATGTTCAACCTAAAGTCATCAGCAGATTACTTCCTTGTGGATCATTTAATTTTTCTTCCAATATTTTTGTGCTTAAGGAAAATAGCCCCCAAATGCACCTGCTTAAACAGAAGAAAAGGAAGCAAGAGTATTGGTATCAATAAATTCCTCCTTGGGGGCCAGTGTGGAAGCTGGAAAATCACCTGAATGAAGACTTGTAGAAAATGATTCAACTGTAATCATGAATTCCTTGAGGTTTTTAACCAATAGATTGAAATTAAAACAGGTCAAAATGACAGAAACACATAAAAATGAATGCTCTAACAAAACCAGCTCTAAAGAAAAATAAACAGTAGGTGAGTGTGGTGGTGCATGCCTGTAATCCCAGCAGCTTGGGAGGCTGAGGCAGGAGGATCACGAGTTCAAAGCCAGCCTCAGCAAAAGCGAGTCACTAAGCAACTCCGTGAGACCCTGTCTCTAAATAAAAGACAAAATAGGGCTGGGGATGTGGCTCAGTGGTCAAGTGCCCTAGAGTTCAATCCCTGGTACCCCAAAAAGAAAAAGAAAAAAAAAACATACAGCCAATAAAAAAGTGACACTTCAGAGTGAGGATGGGGAAGGGGTGGGAGGAGTGGGGGTAGAAAATTCCACTATGGGAACAGGAGAAGTTGTCACAGATCTGATGGGATCTCAGGCGTCCTTCTCTGAGTGTTGATTTTTTCTAAATGATTTTTTACCATTTATTTTTTTAGTTGTAGGTGGATACAATGCCTTTATTTTATTTTTATGTACTGCTGAGTCTCGAACCCAGTGCCTCACACATACTAGGCAAGCTCTCTTTCTCTAAGCCACAACCCCAGTCCCGCTAAGTGTTGACTTTGTTGGACACAGTTATTAACTAAACAAATACAGCCGAGCAAAAGGTCACTAAACAAAGATAACCATGCAAACTGTCCTGTGTGGGAGCAGCAAGAGTCCCACTGATAGACACCAGTGCTCTTGGGCCTCTCAAGATGTCCCTCTCAGGTATAATTCAGAACCAGCACATTCTTAGCGCAGCCCAGGCTATACTGAGGCTCAGAACAAAGGACAGGTTACATGAAGACTCCTGTGGTTCTCAGGCCTAGATGCCAAAGTAGGCCATTTAGCAGCCAGCAGTGCCTGGTGACTAATTCATCAGGGCTCTGAGGATTATTTCTGAAGGTATAAATGAATGTCACTCTTTGAGCCCCAGAAACACAGCTCACCAAATATGAGTCATTGTGCTAATCCAGCGTAGGACTGTGTATGGTGTGGGCTGCATTATTTGTCCTGGTCCTAAGGGAAAAAGCAATGATATATTTAAAGCAGGGTGTTTCAGAGAGGGGGTGGGGGGGCAGGCATTAATATGGAGAACACAATGAAAGAACCGTGGAAGTGACCTTGAGTCTTGTGGCTCAACCTAGTCCTCTATTAGCTAAGAGCCAAACTGATCCAGAACATAAGGAGCAGAGTTTACAGATGTTCTGTTTATTAAACAGAAAACATTAACAACTTGGTTGTACATTGAAACAAACTAGAACATGAAAATAAGCACAGGGCAAAGGGGGAAAGTTCAGTGAATTCTCTCTAATTTTTCTTTCTGCTTTTTTTTCTTTTTAGTGGCATCTCAGCCTTGACATTTGATCAAATATATTCAAGGAAGAAAATTGATAGGATTATTTTTTCAGAGCTGTTTTCATCCCCTGAAGATTGGCAATTTTAATACAAGCTACCCAAGAAACTACATGCTGAACTACAAAGCTGAAGGTCAGATCTCAAAGTTAGGTAGCAAGTTTCATCTTTTGGGAAAAAGCAGACACTGAGACTATTAGGGATTAAGGTGCCATTTCTTTTTTACAGGATAGAAAATGGAGAACCAAGAAATTGAAATGAATTACCCAGGATCATTATGAAAATGACTCTAGAACTTAGACATCTGTCCATTCATACGCCATGGGCCTTAGATCTTGAGTGACCACTCATCACCACAATCCCTCCTGAGGCATAAGCTGGGTGTACAGGTAAAATGGAACAGAGACAATGCAGTTACCTCCAAGTGTCTCTAAGCATGCCACACTTCTTCAACCCTCCTTCTGAAAATATGATGACCAGTTTTTCCTGTTGATAAAACTGAAGTTCTAGAAAGTTCATACACTACCTGAAACTCTCCATAGCTGCAGGCAAGGTCTGACCCGCCCCCAAATCCTTTAAATTTGATCTCTGAAAATTTCTTTCTGCTTTAGTAAGATGACTTGGGTTTAATTAAGTGCCACCACCAAGTTCAGTGTGGTTCAAGGTGGGGATAAGGGTGAGCCTCTCTCCCACTCTGTCAGGTGAAGTTAGGTTGATACACTGAGCACCTCCAGGCAGCCTCTAACTGGGGGGATTCAGCTAACTCACGTTCTCCTCCCTCTAGGAGTCACCCTCCCCTCTTTAGTCTTTCAGTGATATGCAAGTCAGGGCTGCCTGACCCCTTGCAGTTGCTACCTGCAGCTGGAGAAATAAAAGCTTTTCCTTGGTGGTCACACTTCTGAGGAGGCCGAAGAGATTCAGAAGCACTGGTGACATTTTATGGAATCCATCATCTGACTTTGAAAAGGTCAGAAGAGAAATTAGTCTGAGTCTACTTTTCCATCTGTACAAAACCCAGTGCCTAGAGTTCAGCCATGGACAAAATTATAAAATCATCCAACATCTGCCTGGAGAAGGTGAACTGCAGAAACTGATGCCAGGGATACTTAAACTTGGAAAAGCTTTAATCTCCAGAGCAATGTGCATTAACAGTCCAAAGAGGGTCTTTGGAACAACTGTGTGCCTTCCATATACGCCCAGCCTAGAATCCACACACATCAGACATGGGGAAGGTAGAGAGGACATCCAGAAGAGACCCCAAACTTAGGCCACACCAGTTTCAGGCCATTGTGCCTTTGTGGTTACAGACAAAAAGATTCTATTCTCAGTGCCCTTAGGAAACAAAATTTATAGCATCCCATATCAGTACTATCGATTAATAATCCTCTAGAGTCAAAAGACAGAGGGACAAATTAGGAAGGGATCCCAAATCACCCTAGGCAACTTGCCAGATCTCCAAGAGGTAGAAATTAGGAACCAAGAGACTTGGATTCTACCCCCAGGTCTACTTCCAAGATGTCTCATGAGCATCCCGAAACCTTGGTTTTCTCAGGTGTGAAATAGGATGGCTTCCCTCACGTGGCGAGTGTGCAGCTCTCAGAAAACACAGAAAGACTTATTCCAACTCACATTAGACCATCTTCCCCTTTGCTCTTTAGTGAATCTGTGGCTCTAGCTGGTTCCCCAGATTCAGCACAGCTTTTATTCATCTTTCCACCACCTGCTGGCTCCCAGTAGCCTAGAAGTCCAGGTAAATCAAACCACTATTGAATCCAAGAAAAGTGGTTACAGAAGGGACATCGTTTTAGTATGTTTCCAGTCAGCAGGCCTTGGTGCAAAAGTCCTCTCTTCCAAGCTGGTGATCAATCAGGGACCAGGCCAGCATTCTCTTTTAATTAAAAAGTAAAAATCTTCTTATTACCTCGAACCTTGATATATGTCCAAAGGAGGACCCTGATATTTTCCTTGTAAACTTGCTGATTCAGGTATATGCAAAGATCAGATTGGTCAGGTTTTGGAAACAGAACTGTGGTTCATGCAAAAAAATCAGGTCAACAATCAGCAACTGCAGTCCTTCATTAAGAGCTTCTCCAAGATTTTGTTCACCTAGGAAATGAGTCTGATTCTTACCTGGATTTAAATCGGACTCCTTCTACAGTTCTTCTTCTTTTTTTTTTTTTTTTTTTTAGTTGTAGGTGAACACAATACCTTTATTTTATTTTTATGTGGTGCAGAGAATCCAACCCACTGCCTCACATGTGCCAGACAAATGCTCTACCACAGAGCTACAACCCCAGCCCCCTCTACCATTCTTAGAGAGAGGGATATCACAGATATGAGATTGTTGTTTTGTTTTTATTTTTCCCCGTTCATTCACTCTACTGTTTTCCTCTGCAATGAGAACCTCTCTGAGCTACAGAATCAGGACCCATTCTTGAAGACTTCCCTTCCCAAAGAGCTGCTTTGAATTGTTTGATTAGTTATAACTTTGGAGAAGAGGAGCTCTTTCAAAAAGGAAGAGAAATACATCAGTGGACTGGCCAGAGTTGCTCAGTAGGCACAAAAGAAAGATAGGCCAGCCTGTCTGACTGTTGCTGAACTGCAGCTGAAAGTTCTTAAAGGGTATGTGCGAGATGGTGTGCAAACAATGCCCGTAGTATTTTTGGTCAGGGCATTGACTGTAAAACCGATCCCCCTTGGGGGCGGGGCACCCCATCCACTGAGCTGATCCAGACCAGGGTGAACATGGTCCCCTTCTGCCTAGATCAGGTAAAGTCTATGTGTCACTCATCCTGCGCGCCTTCCTTCTGGAACACCTCCATGAGAACTTTTAAGGAAGAGCACTTTTCCCAAGAAGGAGAGTCCTAGGCCCAACATAGAATTAAGAAAAAGAAGGAACATATTGTGTGTGTGTGTGTGTGTGTGTGTGTGTGTATCTGCTATGGTTTAGATGTGAGGTGCCTACCAAAAGCTCATGTTTGAGACAATGCAAGAAAATTTAGAGACAAAATAATGAATCTAATTAGTGCATTAATCCCCTGATAAGGATTAACTTGGTGGTAACTGTAGGCAGGTAGGGTGTGGCTGGAGGGGTGGGTCCCTGGCGGGGGCATACCTTTGGGGTATATATTTTGTCCTTCTTGAGCAGAGCTTTCTCTCTGCTTCCTGTTACCATGTTCCCAGCTGCTTTCTTCTGCCACACAATTTCTGCCATGATATTCGGCCTCACCTTAAACCTCGAGAAATGGAGCCATCCTTCTATGGACTCAGACCTCCAAAATAGCCCCCAAATAAACTTTTCCTCCTAAAATTGTTCTTGTCAGGTGTTTTGGTCACAGCAGTAGAAAAAGTGACTAAAACAATACCTAAGAGTGTGTGTGTGTGTGTGTGTGTGTGTGCGTGCGCACGTATGTGTGTAGATGGGGATTTTTGTGTATAGTAGGCCCCCAGTGGATGATTGAAAATGCAACAGTAGATAGAACTGAACAATGCACACTGCTTTCCCTATACACTCCTATGCAGATTTTAATTTATAAATTAGGCATAGTCAGGGATTAAAAATAATCATAAACAATAAAATAATTATGAACAACATACTGCAATAAAAGCTCTTTAAAATTTGTAAACTATTTACTTCTGGAATTTTTCATTTAATATTTTTGACCATAGTTGACTGTGGGTGAAGTGAAACTGTGTGGAGAGTGAAACTGTAGATACACTTAATAAAATGCAATACACACATACGCATATCTTCATATCATGTAGAAAAATACAGTAGTATATAATTTTTATTAATTATTTGGTACTGGGGATCGAACACAGGGGCACTTTACTACTGAGTCCCATCCCCAGTCTGTTGTGTTTTTTTTTTTTTTTTTTTGAGAAAAGATCATATTAAGTTGCTGAGGTTCTTGCAAAGTTGCTAGGACTGGCCTCCATAATATATATATTCTAGAAAGTCCAATATCTAAAAGATGATATTCCCCAATGAAACAAGAGCATTAACCTCTGATTCTTTCTCTTGATGCTCCTCAACTCAACATTGTATCTAATTGTGTCCTTAATCCACATCACAGTTCTAAACAGAATTTCAGAGAGGCAGAGGAATGACACAGTTCACACTGCTTGAGAGCCTTGAAGAGGCTGGCCTGATTTCTGAGCCAGAGAAACTCCAGGAAGGCAGAGGGAGATTAGCGCACTTAGCAACCAGCAGCAGAGGAAAGTCCGTAACTATGATTGATGGTCCCAGCTGAAGGAGGTAGAAGAGACTTATCAGTTAAGAACTTGAGCCTAACAGGAGGAGAGTCTCTTTCAGAGTCCAGAGATCTAATTAGGCCATACAAAAGACTTTGTGGAACCGAAACAAGAAAAGTACAGGAAAAAAAGAAGTAATATTAATTTTCACTTAAAAACAAAAAAATTTAATTATTAAATAGACAATTTGTAAAGGTCAGTGGTTGTAAAAATAGAATTTTATGGGATTAGACAAAAGGGAATGAAGACAAGGAAGAGAGGATGAAATGGGAAAGACAGCAGAATGAATTGGACATGACTTTCCTGTGTTCATACATGAATACGTGATCAGTGTAACTCCACAAGAATGGGATCCTAATGAGAACAAGTTGTACTCCATTATTGTATAATATGTCAAAATACACTTTACTGTCATGTATATCTAAAAAGAACAAATACAAAATTTTAAAAATGAAGAATGAGAAGTCTTGACAAAGTAAGTTGCCACACAAAATGGAAAGAGAAACAGTTGGATAAAACAAAAACTGGAAAGCAGATGGAGAAGAGGAGATCTAGAAGGAAAAGAAGGGACAGAGGAAGGGGAGTTAATAATTTAATAAATTGTGGAGGAAAAACCCTCCCTGTCTGAAGAAAGACTTGGGCCAGCAGATTGAAGGGGTTCATTCAGTTCCAGACAGGATTAATGGAAACACAACAGGGTTTTGGCAAAAAAAAAAAAAAAAAAAAAAAATCTTAAATCCCAAGAATAAAGTAAGGAGTGCTTGTTTAATTCTCTCAAGAACACTGTCTCATGATATCCTCCCTGGATTTCCTACCTCAGAACCAGGAAGCTTAGTAAAAATTCAGATTCCAGAGCTTCTGAATCACATCCTTTGGTGTGTTTGGGGAAATACAAACAGTTCAGGGTGAGGATCCCAGGAGTGGTAGGAAAGGTCTGCTAGAGGAGTTTACAAGTATCCAAGAACAGGAAGGCCACCTCATCGGACAGTGCTTAAATGCTCTTCCTCAGTGAAGCACTGCAAATTATTTCCATGCTGCTCCTCAGAAAGTAAGACAATTGCCCTGAGCACTGTTGATCTAGTTGGGGAAACCAGGTGGAACTGATATGAACAGCTTCATTGCTTTTTATTTTTTTTTTCATTTTAAAAAAATTTTAATGTTCCAACTGTGACTTTGAACTTTGTAAAAGAAAAATATATAAAAGTGAATTATCTACCTCTTTTCTAACTGTCATTTACTTAACCTTCTTACGGAGCACAAGGACCAGGCAAGGACTGTGCAACTATAGTCTAATTCTTAAACTAGGAATGAAACCACCATGTTTCTCCAGGGAGAGGCTAAAGGCAGGCAAATTTACCACCTGCCCACAGATAATCTCACAACTATCTTCTTTACTTTCAGAGATCATGTGTTTATGAAGTAACCTTTGCTTTTCAGCAATAAACCTTAAGGATTATAATTTATGCACACTGAAATGCACCCATTTAAAATTTGATGAGCATGGGCAAGCACAGTGGCACACACCTGTAATCCCAGCAGCTCAAGAGACTGAGGCAAATCAGCAAAAGCAAGGCACTAAGCAACTCAGTGAGACCCTGTCTCTAAATAAAATGGTCAAAGGGCTAGGGATGTGGCTCAAGTGGTTGCGCACTCGCCTGGCATGCGTGCGGCCTGGGTTTGATCCTCAGCACCACATACAAAACAAAGATGTTGTGTCTGCCAATAACTAAAAAATAAATATTAAAATTCTCTCTCTCTCTCTCTCTCTCTCTCTCTCTCTCTCTCTCTCTCTCTCTCTCCCCCTTAAAAAAAATGGTCAAGTGCCTCTGAGTTCAATACCCGGTATCCCCCTCCCCCCCAAAAAAGGACACCAGTCATTTGATTTAGGACCCATCCTAAACCCAGTATGATGTCATCTTGATATTTTTAACTTCATTACATCTGAAAAGACCCTATTTCCAAATAAGGTTGCATTCACAGGTACCAGGTGCTAGAACTTGGACATAGCTTTGCATGAATATATCACAATCTAATTCTCTACTCACTGCAGATGGTCATTTGAATTCTTTGCAGTCTTTTGACCATTACAAATAAAGCTGCCATGACCATTTGTGTTCAAGCCTTTGTGTGTGCATATAGTTTCATTTCTCTTGGCTAAGGGTGCTGTTCCCAAATGCATATCTAACTTTATACAAAATGGCCAAGAAGTTTCCAAAATGACTGTACTAATAATCATTTTCCCATCAGAAGACTATAAAAGTTCTGTTTGTCCCAAGTCCTCACCAAAACTTGGTGCTTGTAATAGTCTATTTTATTTAAGCCCTTGCAGTGCATGTGTAAGGGTATCTCATCATGGTTTTTATTTGTATTTTCCACATGATGAATGATAATGAATATTTCTTCATGAACTTACTGGTTAGTCATGTATTTTCTTTTGTAAAATGTCTATTTTTCCTGCTTGTAATTGCATTGCTTGTCTTGTAATTATAAACAATACTTTTGAAAACTTTTTTTTTTTTTTTTTGCCTAACAAGTATGAACAAAGCTATTTCTAATTTGGAGCTTAGAAAGCTCTGCCAAATGACACCAGGCACAGTGGGGCACACCTGTCATCTCTGCTACTCAGGAGGCTGAGGCAGAGGATCATCTATTTGAAGCCAGCCTCAGCAACTTAGCAAGACCTTGCCTCAAAATAAAAAGGGTTGGGGTTGGGGATTTAGCTCAATGTCAGAGTGCTTGCCTAGCACATGCAAGGCCTTGAGTTCAGTTCTTGGCCTGATTGGGCCGGGGTGGGGGGTGGGGGGTGAGCAAGGAAAAAAAAATAAAAATAAAAAGGGTTTGGGACATAGCTCCATGGTAGAGCACCACTGGATTCAATCCAAAGTACCAAAAAAAAAAAAAAAAAAAGTAAAGAAAGCTCTGCCAGATGCTAAACAACTCAAAAGAGACAGTTCTTAAACCCGGACAGACATCCTGTCTTGTAATGAAGTGAAAAATTACCGCCCAGTATCAGGAGAGCTGGTACCTCATGCCTGCCATGGTGTTCATTCCTCTTGGGCTCCAAAACAAGTGGCACAGACCTCGGACCTCATTCCTTCATGTATAAAATGATGGGATTGCACTAGAGTAACCATGCTTCCTTCAAGGTCAAACATGGAAATAGTTCCCTTTAATAAATGTGAAAATAGCCACAAAGATGCCAGGTGCCATGGTACACACCTGTAATCCCAGAGACTAGGGAGGCTGAGACAGAAGGATTGCAAGTTTGAGGCCAGCCTCAGCAACTTAGTGCGGCCCTGCCTCAAAATAAAATATAAAAAGAGCTGGGGGTGTGGCTCAATGGTTAAGTACCTCTGGGTTTAATCTAAGATATCAAACAACAAAACAAAATAGCCACAAATATCTTTCAAAATATGCCATATTTGAATGTTCATATAATTTTTAAAAACTTATAGGTTCTCTTGAAGTCTGAAAAAATCCAATTGAAGAAAGATGAAAAGAGTTGTCCTTGCAGAATTGCAGTTATCAACACATTCAGAAGATCCTTGGGAGATTATTTTCTAATGAATAGGCTCTGTATCAGGGAAAACATCAGCCCAGCAGTTATAGCAACTCTTATAGCCCTGTGACTACAGCACACAATAATGTTGATTGCACACCAAGTCACGTTACATTATACACAACATCCCAAATAATAGCAGTAATATCTCTCAACAGAATAGACGAAAATATATATAATGCATGAACATGCACATTCAATATTTCTATTTGTATAAAATCTTTCCTGTGGCAATATCTCTGCATTCTTTCAATAATACTGTCAACTTTTTAAACACTTGCATCTCCTTCCAAAAAGAAAAATCATTTACACCAGATGAGCTCATCTGCAACTAGGAAGTTAATCCCATCAAATATCTCCTATGGCCATAAGCAAATTGCTTTTCTGAAATCGATGATAAGTATGTTTGAGATAAACTTTCTCTCAGTTCCCTTTTGCCACAAAGGGCACAATTTCAAAAGATAATTCCAGGATCAGGGTTGTACGGGTGCCCATTGGTCATGATTTCATATGGAGCAAACTGGTCTGTGTGATGAGTGAACCATAATTCTGATAGCAAGTCAGAATTGCACTCCTTAAGGCTAAAGGCCATTTGGCCAAGAGTCCTTAGATTTCATCAACACCATGCTCTGTGTATCAGAACTTGCCAAAGAAAAAACACAAGGTCAGGTACAACATAATGACAAAGTAGACCATGTGAAAACATTGTCCTGGCCCAGCAAGTCAGGAATTTGACCTCCTACTATGGCCATAAGAATCCATGCCACGTCCTCCTTGTTGAATGCTCAGGCCATGATTTGGGAGCCTGTAGCTTAGTTGATTGGCCCTTTTCTTCATTTTAGCTTTGAAGGGAAAGGGCAGCACTGTGTCTCTCTCCAACGATCAGAGGCAGCGTCAGCTTCAGGCCTCCAGAGCTGAAATTTGAAATTCACGCAATTTTTTCACTGAAAAATTCATACAAGGGTTCACTCAGGGATGTTTCTTCAGGAAAATCTGGGCCACAGTGACTTCTCTGTGCTTGCTTTGCTGGCTGGTATATGTCTGGAAGGACTGTATCCTTCATCTCTGTTTTTATTGCCACAAGCCTCATTTTTTTCCCCCATTTATTTTTATTTTTCCCCATACAATTAAAAATTTAAAATACACACTAAGTTGAATTAATTTTACCATGAACAATTAATATTTTAATATTAATGTCCACTGCTTTATCACACCTCTAATCTATCTACCCCCATACTCTATCTACATATTTCCGTGCAGTGTTAGGGATGTAGGGATCAGACCAAGGGCATGGATAGCCTTACCTCTAAATATACTTTAAGCTGGGTACAACGGTGCATGCCTGTGATCCCAGCGGCTCTGGAGGCTGAGGCAGGAGGTTCTCAAGTTCAAAGCCAGCCATGGCAAAAGCAAGGTGCTAAGCAACTCAGTGAGACCCTGTTTCTAAATAAAATACAAAATAGGGCTGGGGATGCAGCTCAGTGGTTGAATGCCCCTGAGTTCAATCCCTAGTACCAAAAAAATAAGTAAATAAACATCAAAGAAACTGTGGACATCTGTCTAATCCTCATTTGTCACTCTTTTCCCTGTTAGCCTTTGGTCAGAGTTTTCATTAAAGAGGAATTTCTTCCACTTTTATGAGTACTTTTAAAACTGAATTGAGGTCCGGTGCAGGGGTGCATTCCTATAATGCCAGTGGCTCAGGAGGCTGAGACAGGAGGATTTGAGTTCAAAGCCAGCCTCAGCAAAAGCATGGTGCTAAGCAACTCAGTGAGACTCTGTCTCAAAATACAAAACGGGGCTGGGGATGTGGCTCAGTGGTTGAGTGCCCTTGAGTTAAGTCTCTGGGAAAAAAAATAAAAAAATAAATTGACACAGAACTCCAAAGTTCATCCAAACCAACCCAGTTCCCCCAATTCCCTCTACATCTTCTCTTCCATTTCTTTCACACAAAAGAAGAGTTTTGCTCGCATTGAAACTTATTTTTTTTTCCCCAAAACTAGAAAGCTGAATAACCTTCAAAAGAAAGTCCCCCATCTGTCATTGGCATTAAAGATCTATTTATATAGCGAGGAACATTCCTTGTCAAACAATAGCATTCTGTTTTTCTCTTTACTTATTTTTTTCCCACTTTTGGATACTCTCCATGCCACTTCATTGCCAGCTTCAATGTTGACTTGGAATCAGAGTATTAGAAAGACTTTAGAAGGTCACTCGAGATTTCTACTTAAATGTGGTAAACTAAAGAAATGTGTGCCTGCTACTGAAAAATCACTAATATAGAAAGTAAAAGAATAAAAAAGGTATAAATTCAGAAATACAAAAACAGCAGGAGTAGGGATGAAAGCTGCCAATAGTTGTCAACAAATTTAGGAGGATTATGCTTGGGAGGCTGTGGCAGGAGGCCTGCAAGTTCAAAGCCAGCCTCAGCAACTTAGCAAGGCCCTGAGCAATTTAGGGAGACTCTGTCTTGAAATAAAAAATAAAAAGTGCTAGGAATGTAACTCAGTGGTTAAGGACCCTGGATTCAATCCCTGGTACCAGCTGACCATGGTGAACCATGGAAGACTCAAGATTATTCTTTCAAAAATGAATCAGAGCCCCAGCTCTAAGTGGGGAACACCAAGCATAATGGAGGGAAGGTATGAAGCATGGTTTTGAAAATAGGGGCATTCAATGCAAGTCCACCGATGGATAGTGAAATACCATCCTCTCTTTTCTTTCCTGCTTTTATAATGCTAGTAGTTGAAGGTTTTTAAGAATTTGCTCTCTGGAGAAATGGATGTCAGAGAGAAAAGATTTATGGATGCTGCATTTGGGGTTTCTCCCAAGAAAAGACCAAGTCTCTCTCAAATAATTTTGTATATAGTCTATGTTATGGTTTGGATATTAGGTGTCCCCCAAAAGCTCATGTGTAAGACAATGCAAGAACATTCAGAGGTGAAATGATTGGGTCATGAGAGTCTTAACCCAATCAGTGAATTGACCCCCTGGTGGGATTTATTGAGTGGTAAGTGAAGGTAGGTAGAGTGTGGCTGGAGGAGGTGGGAATTGGGGGCATGCCTTTGGGGTTGGGTCTTATCTGGAAAATGGAGTCTCTCTCTCTCTCTCTCCTTGCTGATGATCATGTAAGCCACTTCCCTCTCCCACATTCTTTCACCATGATCTTAAGCCTCAATTTAAGCCCCAAGGAATTGAGCTGGACTAAGACCTCTGAAACCATAAGCCCACAAATAAACTTTTGTCCTATAATTGTTCTTGTCAGGTCTTTTAGTCACATCATCAAAAAAAAAAAAAAAAAAAAAAAAAGCTGACTAAAACAGTCAATGACATTGACACACCCTTCAATCAGCTTTTTCATTATCACTCTTCAATATAAACTGAGAGCCAAGGAACAGCAGATATTTGAGCAAGGTCTACAACATGAAAGACAAAATTGAAAAGAAACAAGCAATAACATAGAGGAAATATATAATAGAGGGAACCGAAGAATACTTCAAAAAATCAATCACTAACATAGACAGGTAAGAGAAACAGCATACTCATAATAAAAGAACAAGAAGATACAAAAAAGGAATAATCAGAGACTTAGAGGGGTTCTTGGCCATTTGAAATATGACAGAGGAAATAATGAATTTAACAGAAGCGTTGTCAAAGTCAACAGAAAATTCTAGAAAGCAAAAGGACAATGAGCCAATAGACCATAAGAAAAAAAAGATAATAAAATAGAAGATTGATTCCGGAATCTGTTCTCCAACTAATGAGAATTCATAAAGGGAAATCGTGGAAAGCAAAATCATCAAGACAGCAATATAGAAAAGTTCCTCTGTATTCAAGCACAGAAACCTCAAGATTTAAAGAGCCCCCTAGGCTAGCAAGGTAACAAGCGAAGCACTAAGACGCACTCTGAGGGCTCATCCTAAAATCCCACTCACTAGACTCAAAGGGAGGCAAGGAGGAGCTTCCACAGAGAAAAGAATGGAGCCAAATATATCAGAAAACCAACCAGGATGGCATCAGACTCCTCAACGCAACCCTGGGTACCCGAAGGCAGAAGAGCAATGACAGGAAAGTAATTCCCACCAGGTTTCTCCATCTAGCCAACATGACCAGCTGCATAACTGGCAGGACCCCGAGATCAAAATCAAGAACTTCCAGGTGGCAACAGCAGAGGATTAAAGCAAGGACGGGTCCCTTCTAAGGGAGAGGCCACGTGTGACCGCACAGGTCCTACACGTGTGAACCCAGCCTCTAGCCAATTACAACCCAAGGAAGCTCAGAATTGAACTCTCCAGGATCCTTTTCTGGGAAAATGTACCCCTGTGAGACGAGGGAATACAACGAGGGAGAGGAAGACAGGACCCAGGGAACAGGAGCGAATGGAAAAAACAGCAACGTCTAAAAGGTCCTCAGACCCCACAGGAACAGGGAGAGGAGAAGCTAAAACAAACCTCTGTGGTGTTGGGGGGAGTGGGCCTCCCTCTCTAGACACTCACCACCTGGAGGATGGACCCCATTCACAGCACCCCCTCTCAGGGAAGAGAGGTTTATCTAGAAGATAAATCCTCAACAGGACAGGTCCTGTTTCCCCTGACCTCGTCTTCCAGCTAACTCTTGCACCTGACAGAAGAGAGAATGAAGCCTTCCCCCAGGAAACACAGGCCCGGGGAGGCGGCAGTTCCCTCCTCCCCCAGCAGGAACAGTAGAGATGTCCCACGGTCATGTTTCAAAATTGTGTGCCAATAATGCCAGATGAGAGGACGATGGGTTTTTATGTGTCACTCATCTAACCCAAATCAAACACTTGCTGACTATCCACTGTGTCTAGAGGAACCTGCTCCCCACTGGAGGGTAGAGAAGGCTCTTACAAGAGCTGAGCTGATATCTGGCCTGAATTTTTAAAATTCACTCGAAGGTAATGAAGTGATTAGAACATCAGACAGGAGTTCTGTCAACTTCTCATTTGGACACATTTTGTGTTTCCATTCCAGAGTGGAAGATGTGCTGCCGGCTCTCTGGACGCCTGGCCTGTTTATATCAGTGACCAAGACCCCCAAGCTTGACCAAAGCAGGAGGGTTGGGAAAAGATGGAAACAGATTCTCCCTTTTTTGTTTAACCATGACTCTGGATTAACTTTTAAAGAGTACAATGCAATGCCAGCCTAGCAAATGGCCGTCTCCAGTTTCACGTTCTTTTCTCTACTTGCTTCCACTTTTGTTTGCCTGGGGAAGGGTTCCATAAAATGTGTGAAAACAGCACTGATGTTCTATTGGAAGAAACAAAGGCAAGAAATAAAAGCAGCCTTTAAAGGCTATAGAAAGAAACACTTTCCTTTTCTGCTTCAAATTTTGAGGAAAAAAAAATGTATTGAGACCTGAAATAATGTTTCCATTTCAAGCCCTGGTGGCTTATTTAACTTGTGTGGATTAATTTACTGTGGGTGGTATCCTGATTTATCATCCGTGGAGAGGTAATTTTAAAAATCTTTGACCTTGTCAGTTTGGGGGTCACTTCAGGTTGGAAGTGTTGTATCTGCTCTGTCCCCTCCAATCTTCAGAAGTCCTTCTTGCCTTGAGATGTTGACCTTGCAGAACCTCAGTATTTATTGCTGGCAATTTTCTTCCTACTATAATTCTTCTATTCCTTTGAACCATTTTTCTACTTGTAAAATACATCATATTTTCCAGTAAAGGGGTTTTACTTTTTAGGTAACAGCATGGAAAGACGAGGAAAGGAACTAGCATTTATTACACTTACTATGTGCTCAACAATGCCCCAGGCACTCCATATAGGATCTCATTTAACTCTTAAGACAATCAAATATGCAGTATTCCCTGGTACAAAACTGGAAAGGGAGGCTTAACCTAGGTCAGGAACACACCCAAAGATGCACGGAACAGAGTCCAATTTCATAGGCTCCTCATTCTGCCATATTCATATTTAACATATGAATATTTCTAAATTTTAAATCCTCCTAAAGATGTACAGCTATCTCTATCCTAAAAAATATTCCCAAGGTATTTTCCCTTGTAGATTTCTTTTTTTCCCCAGCAAGCTCCCAGGAATCTGCTTGGGATAATGAGGGTCAAACTATTTACTTCCTTAGGGATTTACATCTTCCGTTCCTTTTTGCCTGGAATACCGACTTTACAGTCTTCTGTGGATTGAATTTGCACACCCCACCACGCAATTAAAGTGTTAAGTTCAAACCCCCAATGTAATAGTATTTGGAAGTGAAGATTGGGGAAATACTTGGGTTCAGATGAAGTCAGGAGGGTGGGGTCCTCGTGATGGGTCCCTCTCTCTTTCCTCCTCATAAAGATAGAAGACAATTATCTGAAAGCTAGGAAGGAGTCCTCATCAGAAGCTGCCCTTGCTGCCAGCCTCCAGACCGGTGAGAAATGAACTTGTTATCTGAGCCACCCAAGTCTGTGGCATTTCCTTACGGCAGCCCCAGTTGACAAACAATGGGTACTTCTGAATTCAATCCAGGGACCATACGCTTCAGATTTTGTCTTGCTCAAATCCCTCATCATAGTGATTTGGGGGGCAGGAGTGCTAGGAATTGAACCCAGGGGTGCTCTACCAGTGAGCCATATCCCCAGCTCTTTTTATGTTTTATTTTGAGACAGGATCGCATTAAGTTGACCAGGCGAGCCTTGAACTTGGGATCCTCTTGCCTCAGCCTCCTGAGTTGCTGGAATTATGGGAATGTACAATCGTGTCCACTTTACAGTGATTTTTAATGGGCATCCCAGGATCCTTTTGATGAGTCAAGATGAACAGAATAACTTACCAGTAAACTACTGAGTAAAGAGTCACTAAGGTGTAATGTCATAAATTAAGATGATCACTGTGGAGCTTACTCAATCTACATAGTAACTCTGAGGGATTCCAAATAGCAAAACTTGCAGTATGCATGTGTTCACACATTGAGAATCAAAGATATTTTTAGAAGATGCCTCATTACAAGTTTTGAAATAATCATGGCTTTTATTTTTGCTTTTTTTTAAGTTTTTATTGTTGGTTGTTCAAAACAATACATAGTTCTTGACATATTTCACACTTTGATTCAAGTGGGTTATGAACTCCCATTTTTACCCTGTATACAGATTGCAGAATCACATCGGTTACACATCCACTGATTTACATATTGCCATTCTCGTGTCTGTTGTATTCTGCTGCCTTTCCTATCCTCTACTATCCCCCCTCCCCTCCCCTCCCCTCTTCTCTCTCTACCCCCTCTACTGTAATTCATTTCTCCCCCTTGTTTTTTTTCCCTTTCCCCTCACTTCCTCTTGTATGTAATTTTGTATAACCCTGAGGGTCTCCTTCCATTTCCATGCAATTTCCCTTCTCTCTCCCTTTCCCTCCCACCTCTCCTCCCTGTTTAATGTTAATCTTCTTCTCAAGCTCTTCCTCCCTACTCTGTTCTTAGTTACTCTCCTTATATCAAAGAAGACATTTGGCATTTGTTTTTTAGGGATTGGCTAGCTTCACTTAGCATAATCTGCTCTAATGCCATCCATTTCCCTGCAAATTCCATGATTTTGTCATTTTTTAATGCAGAGTAATGCTCCATTGTGTATAAAATTTCAATTGTTTTCATTTTTTTCCTAAATCTTTTTTGAATCTTGAAATGATTATAGGCTCACAAAGGTTTGCAAAGGTAGTCCACAGAGGTCCTACAAACCCATCACCCAGTTTCATCACTGGTCACACCTTACATTATAACAATCCAGTAGCAAAACAACAGGGAACTGACATTGGCACAGCCCTGTCGTCTTATCACAGGTGTGGATGTGTGTAACCACCTCCATGGCCAAGGTACAGATCTGTCCCATCACTGATGAGATCTCTCATGATCATGCTAACCCTTCATAGTCACCTCCCCACCCCCACCAGCCCTAACCTCTGGCAACCTCTGATTTGTTCTCAATCTCTATAATTTTGCCATTTCAAAAATGTCATTGAAACACCATCATATAGTATTTGACCTTTTGAGATTGACTTTTTTTTTTAACTGAGCATAATACCTTCAGGGCCATTCAAGCTATTGAAAATTAGTTTCCCAAATTACTACCAACTTAGTGACTTACAACAACACAGATGTGTTGCCTTATACTTTTGGAGGTCAAAAATCCAAAATAAGTTTCATGGGGTTCAAATCAAGGTGTTGGCCAAGCGTCACCCCTCCTGGAAGACTGTCCCCTTCCTTTTTTTTCAACTTGTAGAGCATTTTGGGTTTTCAGCCTCATGTCACCTGGGCCTCTACTTCCCTCATCGCATGGGTCACTAGTTCCATTCTCCTGCCTCCGTCTTTTGAGGTCACGTGTGATTACATCGGAGTCACTCAGGAAATGCAAAATAAACTTCCTCAAACACTGCCGCTTAATCACATCTGCAAAGTCCCTTTGCCATATAAGGCAAGATGTTCAGAGGTTTGGGGAATTGAGAAGTGGATAACTTTGGGAGGGGCATTAAACTGCCTATCAAATCAGCCTATCAACAGTCTATTCCTTCTTATTTCTGAGTAAGCGAGCATGGTACAGATACAGCGCAATCCGAGGAACCATTCACCTGCTGTAGCTTTCCAGTTTGGCACTCTGGCAAATAAAGCTTTTGTGAACAATCATGTGCAGGCTTTTGCATGGACATAAACGTTGATTTTTATTCTGGGATAGGTGCCCAGTCGTGGTATGGTAGGCATAGGGTGAGCTTTTAACAACTGACCAAACTGTTTTCCAGAGTAGAGTGGCTGTGCTGTTCTATAGCCCCACTAACAATGTGTGTGAGATTCAATTTCTCTGATTCCTTGCCAGCATTTGGTATTGTTACTATTTTTGATTATCTAGTAGGTATGTAGTAATAGCTCATCATTTTCTGAATTCATATTTTCCTAGTGAGGTTAAACAACTTCTCATGTACTTATTTGCTATCTGATCATCTCTGTAGGTAAAAAAAAAAAAAAATCTCTTCATGGCCATTGCCTGTTTCCTAGTTGAATTATTTATGTGTTTGTTTCACTATTGAGTTGTGACAGTTCTTCATATATTCCAGGCATGAATCAGACACATGATTTGCAAATATTTTCTCACGCTTGTAGCTTTCTTTTTCATCTTTACAACAGGGTCTCTCCCAGAGCCTTATTTTTTTATTTTAATAAAATGTCATTTATTGATTTTTTTTTCTTTTTTGGATGATGCTTTTGGTATGATGCTTAGAAGACTTTCACAAAATTTTGAGTACTGAAGATTTTTCTTGTTTTCCTCTGAAAATTTTAAGCATTTAATGCTTTATGTTAAATCTATAATCCATTTTGAGTTCATTTTTCTATAAGGTGTGAGATTTAGGGTTTTTTATTTTCTAAAGCCTATGGATATCCAATTATTCTAAAAACATTTCTTAGACAACCTATCCTTCCTTTACTGTTCTGATTTTGGACCTTTGTCAAATAAGATTTGGTCATATATATATATATATATATATATATATATATATGGGTGTCTATTCTTGAGTTATCTGTTCTGTCCTACTTCTGTGTGTGTTTACTCCCTGACCAATACCACATAATCTTCACTGTAGCTATATATCATATCTTGAAATTAGGTGAAGTGATTTCTCCCACTTTATTCTTCTTTTTCAAAATTATTTTAAATGGACCAATTCCTTTACTTTCCATATAAATCTTAGAATAATCTATATTTCTACAAAACTTCTTGCTCAAATTTTGATAGGAATAGAAACTATATCTTAATTTGCTCAGTGTGTGTGTGTATGTGTGTGTTTTAGGTGACAGTTTTCAAAATGTTTTAGTTAGTAGGATCTCATTTACATTTTTGTTCTCCAAATAACCCTGAAAGTCAGGCAGAATAAGATATTTCAGATATCTTACTGCAGTTCAGAGAAGTTTCCAATGTCACATAGTGGCTGAGGGCCAGATGTCCCAATATTAAGCCCAGTGAATAACAACTGCTTGATTAAAATAAAAATAGAACATGGTAGCAGAGCTGCAAATTGCATTCAAAAATCCAAAGAAGAAATTAGCTGTTAACAAATATACCCTAACTTAAAATTATCACTTTGGTTAGTGTTGTCTGTAAAGGTCAGACAAATCAAATTCCTGATACGTTCTCTTTCAAGAGCTATAATAAATGGGAGAGCTTAAATTTGTTTCCCTTTGGCAAGAAAAATCACTGCTGATAGGAGAACAGCTGAAAATCTGATTCACAGCACCATGACAAGTCCCACAATTTTCCCCACACCATGGCCATCACTCAGGGACACAGCTATTTCCCACCCTCTATTTGTGAGCTATAACTCCACTAAAGTTCAAAGACAAGAATGGAGATGGAGGGACCAGCTGAGGGAGTCATGTGTTAGAGACTTGGTCACCAATAGAGCAATATTCAGAGTAGGGATGGTGATGAGATCATGAGGGCTAGAACCTCATCAGTGGGTTAATCTATTGAGGGATTCCCATGAAGGGTCTATCTTTTACCTGGCCCCTTTCCCTCCTGCCCCCTGCCCCTCTCTCTTTCCTTGGCTGCCATGAGGTGAGCACTTTCCACCACCATGCATTTCCACCATGATGCTCTGCCTCACCCCAGGCCTGAGCAATGGAACCCACCAACCATGGACTGAAACCTCTAAAACCCTGAGCTAAAATAATCTTTCCTTCTCTAGGTTGATTTTCTCAGGTGTTTTGTTTTGTCCCAGCAATGTAAAGACTAACACAATTGGGGAGTTCTCCATGGGTTGAAATTGTGTCTTAGAGACTCATTGGGAATCAGTTAACCTTTGAAATAATAATAGATACTTTTTAAAAAATTTTTTGTGGTATTTTTTGTGGTCAGCCCATGTTTCTCATTGGACTTTTTCAGCTTGGAACTTGTATCTGGCAAGGTATTTTCCCAAGAACTTATCATCTGGAGATAATGGAGGTTATACCCCAAAGCTCTACCAATAGGATTCTTGATTTTCCAACTAGGAGTGAGGAAAAAAATGGGTTCCCTTGGCGTAATCAAGTTCACTCTGTTTATCTCTGCTCTTTATTCAAGTGCATGACAGGGTTAACCCAGTCCCTGTTTAACCTCAGCACCATCTACATGTGACCAGGGAGAGGAGTTCATTTTTAATATCCTCCTTCTCCTAATCCATTATCCATGATAATCCATTGTGTCCCCTGGGTACTTATCATCAAAGCAACCATAAACCTCTTTTTGAAGATCAAATGGTCCTTTAATCCATTTACTTACAGCATCTTGGGTTATAGAAAATTAATCAGAAGTGTAAGTGGGCCACTATTCTAAGTCTTTCCTGGAGCCTGCTAATAAGGTGACAAGTCAGTAATGGCTTACATGCCAGGTGGGTCAAAATGTGGAACAAATCCCCCTGGTGGGTTGCCTTTCTCCATCCTCTCCATTCTCACTTGGCTCTTGCTGTCTTCTTGGTCTCCCTGCCTTCGCAGATCCCATCGATGAATTAATAAAACTCAGCCAGCCTGGGAGCTAATTAGACTTTAAACCTTCCAGTGAGGGTGCCATCAATTCTCATCTTCCCTCCTGCATTAGGTTAGCTGAAGCCATTTAGGGAAATCACCCCAGGCCTTTGAACCCTCACAGAGGTAAGAAAGCAATGATTTTCATTAAGTCAAAGCACCAAGTTCCAGGCCAAGTTTCCCCCATCCTTATTCATGTCCTCTTCCCTCATTACTGAGGGACTGAATCAAATTATCCCCAAATGGCCACAGACAGAGGTGGCCACTGCAAAGCCTCTTAGCCTGGAGAAAACTCCAAGGTCATTACTACAGCTTTGTTTCTACCTTTCAGTAACCCAATTAAGAGAAAGGACAATCATTTCTGAACCATTCAATAAAAGAAATTTGGATTCCATATTAACTAGAAAAGCTATATTGGTATTATCCTTTATAAGGGGGATTTCTTTTGCCAAGGGAGCTGGATTAACTTGAACATAGAAAGACTCCTGACTCTGATCATGAGAAGAAGCTTTTTAATTATTCATAATACAGTAACTACGTGCTCTTTGGTTAAGAGGGGCGGGGGGAAGCCTTCTTCTAAATAAAAGTCCATTTGCAGGATGGATGAAAAGTCCTGAGCTTTCCGTGTCCTGCCCAAATATCTACTTGGCACAAGGTCTCTTCGTGTAAATTATATATAGATATCAGTACCGTTTTGGGCGGTTGAAACATCAGGCAGAAGACAGGAAAAAGACCAGGAGAAGTAAAGTGCAGCCATGGACCCAAGGAGAAGCAACAGGGGAAGAGCAGCCCAAAGTCAGGATGCTGATTCTGAGCAGGGGAGGCGTCCCAGGATGGACTGGTCTCTGTTGTCACTCAGCACTTCTGCTGACGGTCAGGGATGGGCTCAGTCTGACTCAAGATGCAAGCAAGGCTGGAGAAAGAAAGGATTTGTACCAAGTGTTTTAGGAGACCAGAGAGGACATATTAGATACTTCATTTCACACCTTTTAAAAAATAAGGGCTCATTTAGAACCTGTGAAAGAACTCCAGAACACCTACTCTGCTTTCTCCTATTGCCCAGGGAGAAACAGTTGACAATAAGAAAATGCCACAAAACAGGGACATTTTGAGATGAAGGAGCAAGGGCAGAATATATACAACCTTCCCTAATGTGAAGTGAACTTGGAATAGGGTCTTTGGAAGACGATTAGGGTCAAATGACATCACGATGGTGGGGCCCTGTGATGAGATTAGAGCCCTTATAAGAAAAGTCCAGAAAGCTTGCACATGTATTCTCACTTTCTCTCTCTTTTTCTTCCATATAAGGACACAGCAAAAAAAGACAGTCATCCGAAAGCTAGGAAAAGAGCCCTCAGTGAGGAACAGAATCACCCTGCACCTTGGCTTTGTGAGAAATAAATGCCTGGGGATTAAGGCACCCAGTCTGATATTTTGTTATGGCAACATGAGCCACAGAGACATGTCTCACTGCTGAGAAGGAATCTCCGTGTAGGGAGCACATGTGGTTGTAGCCAAGGAAGTGATCTTGGAGAGCAGATCTTCATTTTCCCTCATACACACAATCTGTCTAAAGAGAGCAAACCTCCGTAGAGGCCCTACCCTTCACAGGTGTAAATTTCAATCCAGGGAGCAAGGTTTAGTGAAATCTTCCATAAGGGTGAGAATCTAAGAGGTGACAGTAAAGCTCTAGGAAAAGGATTACCTCTTGACCTTGGTCACATCTCTGCATATATGTGGCCATGTTGCCACCCCCACACCCCAGGAGTCCATCATTCACTCCCAGCCTGCCTCTCCAGGGGCTTCCAACCACCTCTGTTCTCTGTCAGCTCCTGCCACTACACTCTGTTGAAGAGAAAGTGTCTCTCCCCCCCATTACTCTATGACCTCCAAGGATCTGACTTCAAATCCTCGTGTCCACCATTTTCTAACCATAGAACCCTAGGCAAGGTGATCAACCACACTGATTTATAAAATGGGTCATAATACCTTCCTCTTAGGCTCGTGGTGAGAATTTAATGAGATAATGTGTAGAAGGCATCTGGCACAGTGTCTGGGAAAATGTTCACTTGATAGTCCAAAAGGGAAGAGGAGGCGGTGTGAGTGGGAGCTGGCCTCCCAGGAGGACGGAAGCTCCAGGCAGGTCGGACGCCTCGGCTGGGGTCTTCCCTCCGTCTTTTTCAGCCTAGTCATCTTGCTCATTCCTTCTGAGCCACTGCAGTGTCCCCAGCTGCCTGGAGTGTGTCAGCTTCTGCTCTTGATTAAATAGCCAAGGGAGGACATCTGTGACAAGCAAGTATTTTCTAGTTGTTGCCTAAAAGCAACACTTTTTTTTTATTATTGCTACTTCCCTTCCGATCGCTAGTGCTTTTAATGGAATTGCAATAGTCATGTTGTCCCCAGGTGATGGCTACTACGACTGAATAATACCCCTGGATTCCACGTCTTTTATTAAACAACAAGTGGGACACAGGCTCATCTCATGAATGTTAATGTGATGGAGATCGTTGCCCACTGGAAAAACGTTCTAATTGAGTCCTGAGAAAGCGTGCAAAGCAAAGGAAATTGATAGCCTTAAAGGATGAGAGTTCCCAGAGGCTGGGTGGGACCAGAGAAGTAACACTATTTTGCCAGAATAATAATTTTGAAACAGATTTCAAAAACCTCTCCTTCCATATGTAGGATAGGTTCAGTTAAGCATTTTATTTTTCTTGTCAATGAAGCGTCAAAGCGATCTGACCAAATGTGGAGGTAAACGCATGGCTGCAGCCCCCCCCCCCCCAATTACTCTGCAGGATTGCTTGTGATCAGCTGGGTGTTCTCCTCAAAGACTTGGCATATTCCTAGATGGGAATCAGACCAGCGTATTATGTTTTTCCCCAAGCTTTGCAGACTTACTTCCCCCTCCTATCAAACCCCTCTTCCTGCCCAACACCACCAACTGACTAGGACATGTTTGGGTGCCCCATGGCCTTTGTCACAGGTCCCTGCCAAAGGAAAATCAGATTCCAACTTATTTTCTCTATCCTACTTTTGCATCAAGAGATTCCTGCAAGTTACCTTGATTGTTTATGCAAAATGACAACAGGGATGGTCAAAGCAAGTTAGCCAACGCTTCCCATGTTAGACAGGCAATACGGCAATACAGACAGCTGAGCAGGCACTGGACCAGCATATGAAGCAAGGTATTTACACTGGGCTTGTTGATGAGCACATCTTGTCTTCCACTGGAAATGAGAGGAAAAGGATACACACTTGCTGAATCAGGAATTGATCAAGCACCATCATGTGCCAGCAAGCAGCTGCTGAATCTTCAGGAAGAATAAAAACAACAAATGGTCTCCACTCTACAACAATGGGCTCTGGTGGACAAGAGAATATTTACGTTCATTCCTCTTGACAGTTAGGAAGTAAGGCACAATTTACTATAGTTACATTGTCCAAATGCCTGCCCCCAGGATTAGAGGGAGGAATTCTTTTGCAACCATTGAGAAGGATGTGACCAGAAATGAAGTCTTTCTTTATATACATGGTTCAGCCAATTATAAGCATCAAATTACTCAATTCTCTGATATCCCATAAAATATCTACAACTGCTTTTTTTTTTCATAGAACAATAAACACCTTTATTACATGAGCTAAGACAGAAGGGAGGAGGACTTATTTGCCCTTCCGGGCTTTGATTTTCCTCAGATAGAACTCCAACTCCTTGCCTTCTAGAACATAGCCTTCTGCTCGGCCACACTGTCCTGGTCTTGATGCAATGCAAGCAAGAAGCTTGCCTGCTGGAACTGCTCCTCCAGAAGAGTGCTGATTTTAGCATTCTTCTTCCTTTCATCACACTTCTTTTGAATTTTCTTAGACGGCTTTTTGTTTAATATTTCTTCCTCCTCAGGAGTCAGCTTGGCCCCCTTCTTGCGGCCCAGGGGCAATGCATAGTGGGACTCGTACCACTGTCGGTATGGTGTGCTATCAATGAGCACAATGCAGTTCTTCACCAGGGTCTTGGTGCGGACTAGCTCATTATTGGATGCATTGTAGACAACATCAATGATCCTTGTTTTCCGAGTACAACACTCAGAGCCCCAGGAGAAGTTCCCCACATCCAGCCTCAAAGCACGATATTTCTTGTTGCCTCCTCGAACTCTGACAGTGTGTATCCGACGCGGTCTTAGTGTTGGCAGCAGGGCGTCCCAACTCATACTTCCACTTCTTATGGTAGGGCTTTCTCTTGCCCCCAGTCTTGCGGTGCTTGTGCCAGTTATCCCAAGAGATGCCCATGGCTCGGCGCCAGCTGGAAAGAGGAAACGCAAAGCTTCACAGTCCAGTTTGTGAGGTACAATTGCTTTTCTTCCCATAAACAAATAAATAGTTTGAAAGTGTGACTTTTTTTTTTCCTTTTTTAATTTTTTTATTGGTTCTGGGGATTGAACCCAGGGCCTTGTGCATGCAGGGCAAGTGCTCTACCAACTGAGCTACATCCCCAGCCCTTAGCTATTGATATGTAACTAGAGTGACGTGACCAGTGTACCTAAAGCTACAGGTGATGCTATGGCAGGCTCTGTGAAGGATAAATATTTTAATTCCTAGGGTGACATTGTAGCCAGAAGTGGCTATGTCATATTGTACAAGTTAATGAAATAGAATATAAGTCACTGGAAATAACTCTCAAGAAAGTTCTTTATGGGAACAGACTTGGCCAGCACATTTTCTTAGCAATTGCCCATCAGCCTTTCTTCCTTACCTACCCCTTTTCTTTCCTAAAATAGTAGGATACCTGGGAGTGCAACAGCCATCTAGACACCACAGAAACGAAAGGAAAAAGATAATAGGACTTGTTCTTGATGACATTTGAGATTGGTGTACTTATCCAGGATCCATCTACCTCCAGACCTCTGTTGCATGTGACAAATAAATCCCTTACCTGATTAAGTTGTGTCACTTAGGCATTCTGTTACTTGCAGCTAAATGCAATCCGAATGGGTACTCCTACTCTTGAGCATTTGACATCTGCCAGCTCAGCTCTGTCATCCTGCCACTTTTCCTACCCACAGGTGTTTGCATCTGTCTTGACTGAAATCTCCCTGGGCCTGCACTTCTGCTAGAATACTAGATGAAAACCTGTCCTTTGTCAAACTTCCTGAAAATGGTGACTTGCTGTGACCTAACTTCATTTGTTATTTAAATATTTTAAATTAAATATTTAAAATATTTTAATTCTGAAATATTCCTTACCATTGTGTGTTACTCCTACTTTCACATAGTCTTTCAGACACCAGATGTGTAGGGGGCTTTGTCCACACACAAAGCAAGCAATTCAACAGACACCAACTGTTGTCCCCTAATTCAGATCAATTCTGCACTATCTACCTAAGGCAGTGTCAGATCCTGCAGGTTAAGGCTCAGTCCAACACAAAAGACCCCCACTTCAGATGCCAATGTCAAATTCCAAGCCGTGACCTGAATTTCTGATCAATAGGCTATGAATTAGGGTTCCCATAACCCACTCCTTAGGTTCAATAAATTTCCTAGAGCTGTGGAATCTTGCCGGCTGAGCCCTCACTGAGCCCTGGGCTGAGCTCGGGATTTCAGACGGGGAAGGAAGCGGTAGAGTTCTATCCCCCACAACGGAAACTCCACCAAGGAAACCAGCGGCCACCATCTTGGAGAGCTGAAGTAACCACCGCCACTCTCCGACAGATTGCAACAATAAAACAGGTGCGTGTTACTCAGCCCATCTCCCATACAGCAGGGAATTCGCATAAAATCTCTCCCAGGGGATGTGGCTCAAGTGGTAGCGTGCTCGCCTGGCATGCGTGCGGCCCGGGTTCGATCCTCAGCACCACATACAAACAAAGATGTTGTGTCCGCCGAAAACTAAAAAATAAATAAATATTAAAAAAAAATCTCTCCCAGGCTTTCCGGGGGAGGGATTATCAGAGCGAGCCTGCATAAAGACATGGGGAAAGCTAGAGACACCTGACCTTCAACTCCCCCTCCCATCAGCGGCGAAAACGAAACCTGTCTTGCCAGTGCTGGGGGAGGGGCAAGCGGAAAAAATCAAAACAATAGAGTGCCGGGGTTCCCAATAGCCACCCTCCACACCCAACAAACAGCAGGCCCAGAGTACAGTTTGAACTGCCGAGAGGCATCACTCAGGGGAAATCTGGTCTAGCAGGAGAAACCAGGACTAACAGGAGAAACCAGGGGACTAGAGGCCAGGCCCTCTCGACTGGGCGGCTGGAGACTGCACGCCGGCCGGTGACAGCCCACCCGCTGCCCGCGTGACTGGGCAGCTGGAGACCGCCCGCCCGCCGGCAACTGGGAGCTGAAACCAACCAGAGACACTCCAGTCCCACCCCCCCATTCAGACACCCCGGCAAGGAGCCTGGGGCCCGCCATAGCAGAGAGGTGACGTTACCGGAGCTCGGCCGTCAGAATTCCTTCCCAGCAGAATCCACTTTAGCAGGCATAGTCTACCAACACAAAGGAGAGACAACAGAGATATACAAAACCAAAACAAATCTATAGAAGAGAGCAGAAACACAGCAATCAAATAGAGCTGGAAAGTAGCGTGAACATCATGAAAAAACAAGGGAGAAAAGGAGTACAAACAATGCAGGACAACTTAAATCTACAGGAGGACCTAGAAGCATCAGAAACATGGATAGGGAAAGAACTCAAGGCATACCTAACTCAGATGGAAAGGAATATTAGAGAAGACATGAGACAGCAAGTCCAAGCAATAAAAGTATATTTTGAAAATGAATTAAACAAACAAATTCAAATGGCAAAGAACGAGCTTTACCAGGAGATAGAGATCTTAAAAAAAATCAAACAGTAATCCTAGAAATGCAGGAAACTATAAACCAAATTAAAAACTCAAACGAGAATATTACAAATAGACTAGATCAAGTAGAGCCAGAACATCAGATAATGAAGACAAAGTTTATCAACTTGAAAAGAATATACTCAACACAGAAAAGATACTTAAATCCCACGAGCATTCTATTCAAGAGATATGGGATGTCATAAAAAAAAACAAATTTGAGAGTCATCGGGATAGAAGAAGGCACAGAGAATCAAACCAAAGGAATGGACAACCTATTAAATGAAATAATTCTAGAAAACTTCCCAAAGATGAAAGATGGAATGGATTGCCAAATCCTGGAAGCCTACAGGACCCCAAACATTCAAAACTGTAATAGATCAACTCCAAGACATATAATTATGAAGATAGCCAACATAGAGAACAAGGAGAGAATATTAAAAGCTACAAGAGAAAGGAGGCAGATTACATTCAGGGGTAAACCAATTAGGTTAACAACTGATTTTTCATCACAGACTTTGAAAGCGAGAAGATCCTGGAACAATGTATTTCAAACGCTGAAAAATAATGGATTCCAACCAAGAATACTGTATCCAGCAAAATTAAGCTTCAGATTTGACAATGAAATTAAAATCTTCCACGATAAACAAAAGCTAAAAGAATTCGCAGCCAGAAATGAATTCAGCAAAGTGGCAGGATATAAAATCAACACGCATAAATCAAAGGCATTTCTGTATATCAGCAACAAAACTTCTGAAATGGAAATGAGGAAAACCACTCCATTCACAATATCCTCAAAGAAAATAAGATACTTGGGAATCAACCTAACAAAAGAGGTGAAAGATTTATACAATGAAAACTACAAAACCCTAAAGAGAGAGATAGAAAAAGATCTGGGCTGGGGATGTGGCTCAAGCGGTAGCGCGCTCGCCTCGCATGCGTGCGGCCCGGGTTCGATCCTCAGCACCACATACCAACAAAGATGTTGTGCCTGCCGAGAACTAAAAATAAATATTAAAAAAATTCTCTCTCTCTCTCTCTCTCTCTCTCTCTCTCTCTCTCTCTCTCTCTCTCTTTCTCTCTCTCCCCTTTCTCACTAAAAAAAAAAAAAAAAGAAAAAAAAAAAGAAAAAGATCTTAGAAGATGGAAAAATGTACCCTGTTCATGGATAGGCAGAACTAACATCATCAAAATGGCGATATTACCCAAAGTTCTCTACAGGTTTAATGCGATGCCAATCAAAATCCCAACGACATTTCTTGTAGAAATAGATAAAGCAATCGTGAAATTCATATGGAAAAACAAAAGACCCAGAATAGCAAAAACAATTCTAAGCAGGAAGTGTGAATCTGAAGGTATAGCGATACCAGAGTTCAAACTGTACTACAAAGCAATAGTAACAAAAACAGCATGGTACTGGTACCAAAACAGGCAGGTGGACCAATGGTACAGAATAGAGGACACAGAAACCAATCCACAAAAGTAAAACTTTCTTATATTTGATAAAGGGGCTAAAAGCATGCAATGGAGGAAGGATAGCATCTTCAACAAATGGTGCTGGGAAAATTGGAAATCCATATGCAACAAAATGAAACTGAATCCCTTTCTCTCGCCATGCACAAAAGTTAACTCAAAATGGATCAAGGAGCTAGATATGAAATCAGAGACACTGCGTCTGATAGAAGAAAAAGTTGGCTACGATCTACATACTGTGGGGTCGGGCTCCAAATTCCTTAATAGGACCCCCATAGCCCAAGAGTTAATAACAAGAATAAACAAGTGGGACTTACTCAAACTAAAAAGTTTTTTCTCAGCAAAAGAAACAATAAGAGAGGTGAATAGAGAGCCTACATCCTGGGAACAAATTTTTACCCCTCACACTTCAGATAGAGCCCTAATATCCAGAATATACAAAGAACTCAAAAAATTAAACAACAAGATAACAAATAACCCAATCAACAAATGGGCCAAGGACCTGAACAGACACTTCACAGAGGAGGACATACAATCAATCAACAAGTACATGAAAAAATGCTCACCATCTCTAGCAGTCAGAGAAATGCAAATCAAAACCACCCTAAGATACCATCTCACTCCAGTAAGATTGGCAGCCACTATGAAGTCAAACAACAACAAGTGTTGGCGAGGATGTGGGGAAAAGGGTACACTTGTACATTGCTGGTGGGACTGCAAATTGGTGAGGCCAATTTGGAAAGCAGTATGGAGATTCCTGGGAAAGCTGGGAATGGATCCACCATTTGACCCAGCTATCGCCCTTCTCAGACTATTCCCTGAGGATCTTAAAAGAGCGTACTATAGGGATACTGCCACATCAATGATCATAGCGGCACAATTCACAATAGCTAGACTGTGGAACCAACCTAGATGCCCTTCAATAGATGAATGGATAAGAAAAAATGTGGCATCTATACACAATGGAGTATTACGCAGCACTAGAAAATGACAAAATCATAGAATTTGCAGGGAAATGGATGGCATTAGAACAGATTATGCTAAGCGAAGCTAGCCAATCCTTAAAAAACAAATGCCAAATGTCTTCTTTGATATAAAGAGAGCAACTAAGAACAGAACAGGGAGGAAGAGCATGAGGAAAAGATTAACACTAAACAGAGACGAGTGGGGGGAGAGAAAGGGAGAGAGAAGGGAAAGCATATGGAAATGGTAGGAGACCCTCAATGTTACACAAAATTACATATAAGAGGTTGTGAGGGGAAAGGGGGGGGAACAAGGGAGAGAACTGAACAACAACAGATGAGGTAGAGAGGGAAGATGGGAGGGGAGGGGAGTGGGGATAGTAGGGGATAGGAAAGGTAGCAGAATACAACAGTCACTAATATGCCATTATGTAAAAACATGAGTGTGTAACTGATGTGATACTGCAATTTGTATTTGGGGTAAAAATGGGAGTTCATAACCCAATTGAATCAAATATACGAAAGATGATATATCATGAGCTTTGTAATGTTTTGAACAACTAATAAAAAAAAAATTCCTAGAGCAGCTCACAAGACTCAAGACCACTGTCAACTGAGAATAAAGTTAACTTAGTTGAAAACAAAGACAATTACATCTATTTGGGGCTATTAGGATTGCCATCAGGGAAAACACAAATCCAAACAATCTTGAAAACTTGCTCCAAGGATTTTCAAAATGTTGGCTATATTTATGCTTTTAAAACTTCAAGGAGTTTGGAAATTACATCATTCGTGGGTCAGGAATTATCATTGGAATTGGCAAGTTTTAAGTCTTTTTATAAGAGAGGAGTTGGGCACGCTCTCAGTCTCTCTGAGGTTTGTAAAAGAAGACCATCATCCAGAAAGCCAGCTGAGACTAACAACTTCAAAGACCCAGGGAGGGACATGTGCAGCCCTGTTCAAAGGTTCCACTGTGGTTGTGCTGGAGAGCTAATCAATAATGGCCTCCTGACTCCGTGGCAAGCATCTTGAACCAATGTTACTCCATTTTTATTTTCCTTGACACTTACTTACATATACACTTTTAGTATAAATGATTGTTACAATTTGGATGTGAGGTGTCCCCCCAAAGCTCACGAGTGAGACAATGCAAGAAGATTTAGAGAAGAAATGATCAGGTTACGAAAGCTTTAACCCAATCAGTGAATGAATCACCTGATGGAATTGACAATTAGTAACTGAAGGCAGGTAGGGTATGCTGGAGGAGATGGGGCATTGGAGGCTTGGCTTTGGGGTGTGTATTTTGTATCTGGAGAGTGGAGTCTCTCTTGCTGCCTGATCATCATGGGAGTTGCCTCCCTCCGCCGAACTCTTAGGCCATGATGTCCTGCCTGCCTCACCTTGAGCCCAAGGAATGCAGCCAGCCTCTTACGGACTGGGACCTCTGCAACTGCAAGCTTCTAAATAAACCATTCCTCCTCCACAGCTGCTGGTCGGTGCTGTCAGCCACAGCATGGCAAAGGCTGACTAAAACAATGATATTGTGAAGGATACAGAAGAACAGCCGGGTGAAGAGAGACACCCTCCAGGAACTTCCACATCTTCAGCTATCAGAAGGCTCTCCAAACTCGGACCTTCTGGGTTTTTATAGAAGCTTCTCTACATAGGCATTATTGACTAAGTCATTGGCCATTGGTGACCAAGATTGGGGAGTAGAGCCCCAACTCTCTAATTATTCTTTGGTCTTTCTGGCCCACCAGTCTACATCCTGAAGTTATTTAGGGGCCCCTAGCCACCAGTTATCTCATTAACACAAAAAAACCTCTCTTATCACTCTGGAGAGATCAAGGGTTTTAGGACCTAAGAACAAAAATCAAATATGTATTTCATAATATCGCAATAGTGTATGATTTTTTTCTGAATTTATTTTTAACCTCCTTTCCTTCCTAATACTCCACATCACTTTCATAAAGTTCTTACAATTTCCACCTGGGGACTGTCACAGGGACCGATTTTGTCTACTCTTTTAACCACAGAGCTAAACTATCTTTGAAGATCATCTTTTGCACAGGACCCTTTCCAAAGGCCCACATGGAGGCAAGAGTGTTCCTTCAGAACTCTGGTAACAGACTCCACCAGCTATTTGAAGGACAACAGCTCCTACTAAAGACCCATTAATATTTGATGGCCCCATCTCAGTTCCTAGAGATGAAACCACTTTGAATAGCATCAAATTGTCCCCAAAGACTCTTCTATGTGAATGGTTGGCTCTTTCTCTTTACTTATCATTTGTGGCATCCCACCTTCCCCTTGAGAAGCCTGACATAAATCAATAGGAAGGAATTTGTCAAATATATAACATGCAACATTATCTTAAAATCACTGTGTGCACATGATATGTGGGGGGACTGAATATCACCATTGCTGAAGGTAGAAAATCTTTGCAGAGAAGGTAAACGCTACCTGAACGCCACCCCCACCCCCGTGCCACCCCCACATTTCCAGAAATAACATCAGCAGAGGGAAAGTATAATAATTAGCTAAGAGTTATGGGGCTCTAACTACACTGTAGGCTGCTCTGAGCACTCCCAACACAATAACTCACTGAATCCTCTCAGCAGCCGAACAAGGTAAGTATGACCGTTATGCCTGTTCTGCAAATGGAGAAACTGAAGCACAGAGAAACATGGACACTACATGACAGAGCTGAAATTTGAAAGCAGGCCATGAATTTCTAAGTCCTCACCTCTTTTCCATTACATTTGACTGCCTGTGGTGCTCAAGGATGCCCGCCCCTCAACCCCACCTCCTGGTATCCGTTTTACATGCAAACTCCTTCCTTGAGTTGGGTACAACCATGACTGGCTTTTAACCAACAGAATGAGACAAAGATGATAGGATTCACTTTCATTATTTTACATACAGGAGCAAGGGTGGTCTCTGGCTAGCAACCAGTGAGGAACTGAGACCTTTAATCCAACAACCTCCAGAACTGAATTCTGCCATGGACCACAAGAGCGTGGAAGTGAGTCCTTCCTCCCCAACTGAGCCCACATCTTAGATTGCAGCTGTGGCCCACACATCCATCACAGCCTCCTGAGAGCCCCGGAAGCAGAGGGCCAGCTAGCCCAGCCTGGACTCCTGATCCACAGATGCTGTGACATAACAAGTACATGTAGTTTTAAATTGCTACATTGTGGTAATTTGTTACATAGCAATAATTTTTATGCCTTTTGATAACCCATCAAAAGTTATCACCGAGTGAGAAAATAAGACTACTATTGTTTCTGGTTAAAAACTTTAAAAAAAAAAAAAGTACCAAAGGGAGTCTAGGTGGAGGTGTAGCACCAAATCAATGCCGTGAGGTTTGCGAGAAGATGAGAGTTGATTGTCCTCCACCACAGTCGGTGCTCACTGACCCTCTTAATAACTGACCTCGAGGCTATCGAGAAAAGTGCAGAGATGTATGTACCCTGCTTACCTTTGTAACAACTGCCAGCAGCCCAAATAGTTTCTAAAGTCTTTACTTTTAAGAATTATATGGGTTTTGCTGTCATGTTCTATTATGCACAATGAATGAGCACTTGGGATCTGAAGAGCTAAGTGAGGCCTGACGATCCAGGACAGGGAGGTGACTGTGGGGGAGAAGCAAGCACCTAAAGTAGGGCATCGTGTAGAAGTGTGGGGTCCAGGTGAGACTCAAAAGATCAGGCAGGTGTCAAAGGGTGGATTGATTTGGGTGTGGGGCTGAATCTCTGTAATCCCAGTGACTCAGGAGGATCTCAAGTTCAAGGCCAGTCTCATCAATTTAGCTAGATTCTCAGCGATTTAACAAGACCCTATCTCAAAATAATAAAAAGGACTGGGGATGTAGATCAGTGGTAAAGCTCCCCAAGGTCCAATGCCCTGTACCAAAAAAAAAAAAAAAAAAAAAAGGTGGATTAGATTAAATTCTAGTTCAGAATCCCAGGAGAAATCGTCGGGGGGGGGGGGGGGGGGTAGGCAAGAAAACAGGAGAGTACACAATAGAGGAATGAAATCATGGAAATACTGGTGATCCTCTCTCTCTCTCTCTCTCTCTCTCTATATATATATATATATATATATATATATATATATATATATATATATTCCTAAATTCTGCATCTACAGATTCAAGCAAACTAGGACTAAGAATATTCAAGAAAAAATACTTCTTTATGACAGGTGTGGTGGTGCATGCCTGTAATCCCAGTGATGGGGGGAGCTGAGGAGAATCACAAGTTTGAGGTCAGCCTAAGAATTTAGCAGACTCTGTCTCAAAATAAAAATAAAAAGGGCTAGGGGTGTAGCTCAATGGTAAAGTGCTCCTGGGTTTCATCTCCAGTACCAAAAGAAGAAAATGTTACATTGTTACTGACATGTACTATATATTTAGACCTATCCAGACTCTTCTTGTTATTATTCCCTAAATGATACAGTATAACAACTTTTTATGATGCGTTCACTTTTATGTGGTATTGCAAATAACACAGAGATGATTTAAAGTCCATGGGAGGAGGCATAGGTTCTATGCAAACACTATAACACTTATATAAAGAACTTGGGCATCTGTGGATTTTGGTGTCTGCATGGGGTCCTGGATCCAGCTCCCTGTGGATAGTGTGAGACAACTGTATTCCAATAATCAGCAGAAGGAGAGGCCCTATGACTGAAAGCTCCCCACAGCTTCAGCGGAGGGGAGTCACTGGGATTCACTGGGGAGCAAAAACCCACGGCAGAACAGTCCTCAGGCAGGGCAGACAGAGCTGGATGGGGAAGATAAGCCAGAGGCCCTACCAGCAAAACATCGAGGAGACAGAAAGATATTTGCCACTAATTGTGTCTTATCATTGACACACATGGTATGATCTTTCTGGACTGTCCTTCTTTAGGACATGAAAGGAAAAAAATAGAAGAACTGATCACAGATTCTCAGTGTTGGAACAGCTCTTAGGGCACAATGCACCATGTCACTCCATTTTACAGACTAAAAAAAAATCAAATCTTGGCTGGCAATGAGTCCAAGCTCAGGAAGCTGGTAGTGCAGGGTCAAAGCCAGGTCATAGGGTGTGCTGTTCTCATTGACGCAGATCAGGTACTCCTGCCATTAATTATGGGAGGAGGCACTAGGCTCTCTTCTTGTCAGAAAGATTTTTACACAGTAAAAACTTCTGCAGAGCCGGGTGCATTTGCTCATGACAGTAATCCCAGCAGCTTTATGAGGCTGAGGCAGGAGGATCGTGAGTTCAAAGCCAGCCTCAGCAAAATGAGATGCTAAGCAACTCAGTGAGACCCTGTCTCTAAATAAGATGCAAAATAGGGCTGGGGATATGGCTCAGTGGTTGAGTGCCCCTGAGTTCAATCCCAGTACTAACAACAATGTCAAAAACAAAAAAACTTCTGCAGAGGGCATTGTGATTTGTAGCTTCCTCTTTTTTTGTCAGGTTTGCAGGAAAACAAAAACAAAAACTTGTAATACCTCTGTCTAGTCTAAAAAAATGGAACAAAAAAACACTTATCCTGTAAACCTTCAAACCCCTCCTCCCACTGGGTATAAAGTTCAAAGAATTTCCAGACACAAGGTCCAGAGAATTTTAGGTAATATCCCCTCTGGACCACTGCAGCTTAAAATAAACTTGCTTCCTGAAAATTCCCCAGGTGTGCTACATCATCATCACAGTTTCAGAGCCCAAGCGCCCCACACCACACCAACACCATTGGTTAAGCACTCGGTGGCGTGGATGAGCTGAGTGGTGGAGGAGTTCCTGGGGTGAAAGGGAGAGTCCTGGGAAATCACAGCAGGCTCTTGAAGAAGGGTGGACCCAACCCAGGTGGTGAAGAATGAGGAGGACCTACGTATTTCTCTAACCAAATCTAAATTTATCTAGCCTTGCCAAACACAGGGACCTCAAACACTTTGACATCTCTCCAACTGTCCCCTGCTTCCTATCCTCCCTACACTTGTGAAGGGTACTACCCTTGGGAGTTTTAAGGCACACGAAACGCTGTCTGGGGTACTCAGTCCAACAAGTTTTAGCACTTCCTTTGTCCACAGGTGCCTCTCTGCTCCAAACGAAACACACACAGTTTGGCATCAGTTCTTTTAAGAGACTCTGGTAGTAAGGCCCCAACCCCTGTTTTGGGAGGTGTCGCCTACTTTACTCTCCCTCTTGAAGGATGCTTTCCTTGGGGAAAGACTGCTTCTACTTTTACTCTCAGTGTTGAAAGGACAGAATCAACAGGGCATAAACAGGAGAGAGAGGGAAAGAGAGATTTTTTTCATAAATGGCTCCCATGATTGTGGAGGCTTAGTAAATCTAAACTCTGTGGGATTAGCCAACAGGTGGGAGACCCAGAGAGTTGTAGTTCAAATCCAAAAACCATCTGATGGCAGATTCCCCCCTATTCCAGAGGCCCCAGCCTTTTTAGATTAATCCCTTCAATTGATTAGATGAGGTCCACCCACGTTAAGGAGGATTAATCTGCTTCAAAGTCTACTGATTTAAACATCAATCTCATCTAAAGAAGTACCCTCATAGAAACATCTACAGTAATGTTTGACCAGTATCTGGGTACCACAGACTACTCACATTGACACATTAAATTAACCCTTGCAGACGCCCCCTAGATGGGAAGCACTCCTCTGGGCCACCCAGCCTTCTCCTGTTTTGCTAGGCTGCCTCTGTGTCTTCCCGAAGCTGCGTACTCCTAGCCGTCTCTTGGCTCTCCAGTGGCATTATTTCATTCATGCCCAAGTCTCTGGTTTCCCACAGGGATCCCAGTGTCTTCCAGGCCCTGCAGACTTTCCAGAATATACCACCTTTGGTCATGGGTCCCTCAGGCCATGTGACTGGAAACCGCCCCCCCGCCCCCATCACTGTGGATTTCCTCTGCATTTAGGTCCAGAGGTTGTCCTCTTGTTTCAGAGTGGGAACATTTCAAAGCCGTATTTCATCTTATGCAGCTGGAGCATAAGAGGAAGAGTATGTGTCACTCTGGCATCTTTTTGGAAGGGGTGAGACGTAAATAGGAGACATGGGAAGGCATGCTGGGTGAGGGAAGGTGGGGCACAGCCGAGAGGAGCCCAGAACCCTTCCTGAACCTTCTATATGTGAGCACCTACAATGTGCTGGGACTGTGCAGGTGCTGGAGAGGGTGACAAGACACCAGGGCTCCTGTTCTCAGCAAAACTTGCAACCAAATGTGGAGGCACCAGAGCAATGAGAAGACTTGTTTTGGGTGCTGGGGATGGAACCCAGGACCTCATGCATAATAGGCAAGTGCTCCACCACTGAGCCACACCCCCAGCCTAGAGAAGAGCTTTTGACGTGATTTCCTGGAAAACAGATGGCTTCAGATCTTGAAGAATGGGGGATATTACATAATGAATGCTATGTTTAAGGAAGTAAATTTGACAATGGAAACTAGACCCAGGGGATCAGTTAAGAGTGGGGGGTATAATTCCTGGTGAGTCTTGGACTATACCAATTCATGTCTACTGTTCAGCGTCAATTTTCTCTCCTCCTCCTCCTCCTCCTCCTCCTCCTCCTCCTCCTCCTCCTCCTCCTCCTCCTCCTCCTCCTTTGTTCTTTTCACTACTGGAGATTTGACATTTATGTGGGGTACTCTACCACTTAGCTACATCCCCAACCCTTTTTGTTTTATTTCGAGACAGGGTCTTGCTAAGTCGCCCAAACTTGCCTTGATCCTCCTGCCTCAGCCTCCTGAGTCTCGGTGATTACTGACCTGCACCACCAGGCCCAGCTCAGGGTAATTCTTTGTAGCACACTTTTTCAGTTTCAAGGTGCCTATGTGAATGATAAATCACCAGGCCACCTAGCTAGAGTGTGAGCATCCTGAGGGTGGGGCCTGGCTCTTTGCACAGCATTTCATCATCTGTCAAAAAAAATGAATGACCCTAACAAGGAATCAGAGAGAGCCGACGTGAAGGCAGCAAGAGGTCAAGGGTGATTCAAGATTTCAACGGGAAGGCTGGGATGGCAATCTTGGATTCCAATTAAAACAAAAACACAGAAGAACTGAAAAAACACGGGCTTCATGTGGACACAGCTAATTTCAGGAAGATAAAGGTAAGTTTGGAACATCTGGGACCTAAAAGCAAGAAAGTACTGAAAGACTCAGCAGGCCTGTGTCAGAATGACAGGAGCCACTTAAAGGGACTCCCACCTGGGACATCTGCATTGATTTGAGCATCAAAAAGAATAATGATGGCTTTGAATTACAAAATAGAAGGAAAATGAAAAGAAATCTGGAGTCCATTGAACCAAGGGAGTGGAGAATTGCTTTTTTTTTTACATAAGAATACCATCCAATACATGTAGAAGGAACTTGAAATCTTTCACTTTGCAATCTTCACTGCAGTCACTCGTGGAGGCCAGGATAATCAATGATTGGTAGGACGCTGAGAAGGAAGTTGTTAGGAACAGGGTATGGGCAAGGTCTCAAAACATTACTCTTAACCACAAAAGGGAAAAGATACTTTTACAATGGAGAACATTGGCAGACAATATAGTAAACAAACTTAGCCTCACAGATAATGGGAAGAAACTGACATCATGATATGATGCAATTGGAAGCACACAGCATTATTCATGTAGTAATCTTGCCAAAACACAGAACAAAACAAACAAAACGAAATCCCGTGCTTAACCTGCATCTAAACATGAGGGAAAATCAAGGAAGTCCAGAATGAGAGTCATTCTACGACAAACTGGCCTGAACTCCTCAAAAAATGTCGATTCTTATGCAATTCCCCAAGATAATGGAAAATTCTAGAATCTAGCTTAAGGGAGGCCAAAGAAATAAAATAATATATGAAACTTACTTGAGTCCTGGATTTAGAATAAACAAAAACAAGAACAACCACAGAATTTTCAAGACTTTGAGGAGACAGTTTTGGATATGGACTATTTATTAAATGACCTCATTAAATCCATGTTAGATTCCTTGGGAACAATGACACACTGTAGTGAATATTTTCTTTCTTAGGAGATACAAGCCTAAGCATTTAGAATAGTGTATTTGGAGTGAAGTTTTTAGGTGAAATGCCATAGTAAATATAACCTTCTTTCAAATTGCTCTGCAAAACACACACACACACACACACACACACACACACAAGGTCAGGAGCTAAGGGGGCAAAATGTTAGCAATTTGGTGAACTAAGGTGAAGGACAAGCTATTATTCAATGTATTGTTCTTTCAGCTTTTCTATAGAAAGGAAAATTTTCAACATAAAGAGTGTGGTTTAAAAAAAATAAAATAAAAACAATGTGGTGATCTTGAAGAGGGCCCTGCAGGCTCCAAGGATGCAGGTGATTTGGAAGGTAGAGAGAAATCAATTGCCACAGGTCAAGGAGGTAACAGAGAGAAAAGAGGTAGAAGTAAAGGCTGCCAGAAAGAATAAGGTTGAAGAAACAAGACAGTAAACAAAGGAGTAAACCCAAGCAAATGAGGGTTCTTGGGCTATTGTTTTAAAATCCAGAGTTGTGTCAAGGCTTGAAGGTAGACAACCAAGTGGAAGTAAAGTGGCTGATGAGCTGCGGGGAGGGGGACCAAGCACGGAGCTCAGGACCCTGGTGGGGGTTTGCCTCAGTCTGGCTGGGCACAGAATCACGAGCCACTCAAGCAGGAACAAAACTTTATTTTTGAAAAAGCCGCCAATACTCCCTATGGCCGGCAAGCCAAAAACCGGTCCACCCCCGCGCGCGCGTCTACCGGAACCGGCCCGACCTCCCCCGGAATTCCCTCCTACTATCCTTCCCCAACCAATGGGAACTCTCCAGGAGTCCCGTAACATGAGTCCCTTAGCAGGCCAAGGTGAACAGCAGGAGTCCAATTTCCATATGAATGTAAATCTTAACATAATCATATCATCTCAATGGCTAGCTGGCGTCACCTTACAACCGAAAGTGCCATGCATCATATTATTTGCTTGTGGCTCCTAGCAGGGGTTGGGAGCCAAGCTTAGGTAGCCCCAGACACTCATCCCTTGGACTAGTGTTGAGGGTCATTCTTACAACACAACTGGCCTGAACTCCTCAAAAAATGTCGATTCTTATGCAATTCCCCAAGAGAATGGAACATCCTCTCCCTGAATCCCCAGCTCCCTACCCCTGAAGGTCACACTGGACCTCCTCCACAGGTCTGCAGAGGTCATTTCTCATCTGTGGAGCCACCTCCACCCAGCATGCTGCCGACTTCCACACGAGAGCCTTGGGGAGGCTGGACAGGGCGTTCTCTAAGCTCCCCCCCACTTTGTGTGTGTGTGTGTGTGTGTGTGTGTGTAGTGGGGAATGAACCCAGGGTGCTCTATCACTAAGCTACACCCCCAGACCCAGCCCTTTTTATTTTGAGACTGGGTCTCACTAGGTTGCCCAAGTTCTGGGGCCTTGAACTTAAATACTGCCTTAGGCTTCTGAGCAACTGGGATCACAGCGGGGGGGGGGGGGGGGGGGGGGGGGGGGACCACACTCAGCCTCACATTCATTTTTTTTTTTTACTGTATAAATTTTGAAGTTTGTTTTATATACATAATAGTAGAATGCATTTATGCACTTTGATATATATAAACGGGGCATAATTTCTCATTTTTCTGATTGTACATACTGTAGAATCACATCCGTCATGCAGTCATATACGTACATAAGGTAATAATGTCTGTTTCTTTCTACTGTCCTTCCTGTCCCCCTCCCCCCTCCCTTCACTTCACTCCAGTCTACCTAATCTAAAGTAACTCTGTTCTTCTCTAGCCTCGCCCAATTTCATGTTTTCATCTTTCTGTTGATTATTGGAAATCACTATTTTTATATTTTTTATTTTAAAATTGTTCTTTGTTCTTTTTTATAGCATTCTGATCTTGTTTTATAAATTCAATACCTTCTCATGTGTCTCAAATGCATTAAGGCTTTGGTGGTGTGATTTTCAAAGGTTTCTTTGCTCCCTGCATTGTATCTGGTGTGTGTGTGTGTGTGTGTGTGTGTGTGTGTGTGTGTTTCTTATTTGATTGTTTTAGGCTCTTTATATTAACTGCTGTCCTCAAATACCTGGTGGTCTTTGGCTCTTAATACTTAGAGAGTAAAGGGGCTGTAGTAGTGGAGCCTGGGTTTAGCATACTTGAGGCCCCAGGTTCAATCCCCAGCACCAAAAAAACCAACCAACGAAACCAACAAAAAAGCAAAACTGAAACACAGACAACAAATATCTTAAATATTTAAGAGTAAAGTACTCACATATTGATTGGAGCTCTCTGTATGTGGGAAGAGAGTTAACAGGAGCTAATAAAAGTTAAGTAAAACAGAGATGAGTTTGATGCAGGTGCCCAAATTTCTTCTAAAGGACTATTTGAATGGAAACTTATCATTTTACATCGTGATTTTCAATTAAAAAAAGAAAGAAGTGAAATTGGTCGGAAAGTGAAGACGACATGGAAGACACCTGTCATGTGAGATGTGCTGCCTGACATTCAAGTGAAGGCAGGGACCTGGCAGAGGAGGCACTAGCCCAGACTGGAGCATGCCCACAAGGTACCATCAGTGGTTTCCCACTGTCCGGGGCTCTGGAAGAGTTGATTCAAGCTTCACTCAGGTAAGGGCCAGGACTCTGAGCCAGGTTGCCTGAGTTTAAATAAATGCTGCTCTGGTTGCTCACGGGCTGAGTGCTCTGGAACAGACTACGGAACTTCTAGAGTTTCAATTTCATGATCCAGAATGAGGATAATGACAATCCAGATTTCACAGGTTGTTACACAGATGGAAAGAACAATATGTATTATGGGCCTCGGTGTTGAGTCTGGCATGTAGAAGCTCTGTATAACTATTAATTGTTCACATCATTACAATTATCATTGTTATTACTACACATTTATCATTTTAAAAAACCCTTAATAAACACATTATTCACCCTCAGACAGGCAGCATATCAAATTTCAGCACTGTAATTTATAGTGCCATGCTGATTCATTTTAAGATACAAACAAACAAAAAAAAATTCTTCATGAAGAATCTGATTAGTTGGGCAATTAACTTGAATTTAGGGTATAAATTAATTAGTTTCTTACATTAAAAGGTAAAATGGTTTTCAAAAGCTTATCTGAGGCTGAGATAGGAGGATTGCAAGGTTCAAGGCCAGCTTCCACAGCTTAGAAGGACCCTGTCTCTAAATAAAAAAGTAAAAAGGCCAGGGATGGAGTGCAACGGTGAGTGCTTGCCTAGCATGAGCATAGCCCTGGGTTTGATCCCTCCCTCATGCTCCCTCCATCCCCTGCCCCAAAGATGCGATGACCTACTAGAAAGCACTTGCTAAGGAAAAAATGAACATGTGCAAATCTAGAACTCTGTGGCAGGGCAGCACGGAATCAAACATGGGACTGTTCCTGCTCTCTAAACAGTTTTCCCGGGTATTGATTTATCAATGTGCTCTGGAGTCTATTTATCGTAGAGTAGTGTCATAGTTTACATACTGGTTTATCACACCAAAGTCCATGCTGTCCGGGCACCGCCTGAGTGTCCAGGGTTCTCTTTTCAGGTTTGTGTCTTCCCTGTTCTCCCGCCAACTGTCTCCAAGGACTTTTACCATGTCTACTTTCTGTGAAAAATTTGTTCTATTACACAACAAACAACATTTTAAAAATTTTACAGCTCCCAGAGGCTTTTTAACAATGATATGGAAGGATGGTAAGAGGTTAGCAACTTACACGGCTGTTCAGTGGCACTCCACCAATACGCCAACTCTTTACCCAAGTACCTGTCAAGACTTTTTACTGGACAGTCCCCTCCCCAGAAGAAAATCTATTGTCTTTCCCTTGATAACTGTTAAACTAGTTGGTGAATATACTAGAGGCTAGTTCTCTATTTTGAGACAATAGAACCACTAGAACCAGAGCCTGAAGTGCTCATGCACGGATCCCACAGCACAGGTTCCACAGCTCTGGAGCAGGCGAAAAGCCGTTATCATGTTCCCTGCGTGCCCGTGCCTTTCTCTGCATTGGTGCACAAAGCGGATGAATTGCGGTCCCTGGCTGGCGTAGCCTGTGCATTCCAGAGGCATTCACTGGGACATCTTCACAGAATATCAACCTGCTACCTGAGCCTTACTGGCTCTTTCCCTGGGTAGCACTGGATGGAAATGTGACTAGCGCACTGCAGTCTATCACTCAATAAGTAGGGTGACACACACGTCACCTTCTCAATGATTTGAGGGCATCAAATCCTCTGTTAGTGCTGCAGCATACCAGAAGTTACAGATTGACTGCACGAGGTTGACGAGTGTCCTCCTCAAATTCACATTCACCCAAAGTGTGTAAATGTAATGTTATCTGGAAATTGGGTCTTTGCTCATGCAAACTGGATTTAGGGTCCATAAGACCCCAAGACTCTTATAGGATCTTTACATCTTATAAGAGAGAAAGAGGAACATTTGAACACAGAGACACACAGACAAAGGCCATCTGAAGACGGAGGGGTCAGAGGGGCACACCTACAAGTCTTACCTGCAGGTATTAGGAGGAAGGATTCTTCCCTAAGTCTTTGAATATTCTCTGGCCCTGATGACAGGGCTTCTAGCCTCCAGAACTGTGAAAGAACAGTTTCTTTTGTTTTAAGCCACCTAGTTTCTGTACTTGGTTCCAGCAGCATCAGGAACTAACACACTGACCACGTTCTAATCTACTGCCAAGCCAGCTTCACACCTGCTAGATGGTCAGCGTCATGAAGGCAGCACTGTGCCTATCCTGACCATGTTTAGATCCCCATGACTTTCCAGCATCTGGTGCCTTCAAAGCACTCAACAAAGGTTAGTCTAATTCAAGAGGAATGAGTTTATTTGATCGTCATAATGGCTTTTATTTTACTTTTGAGTAAACATGTGCCCAAAGACACATAGTGAAAGGATATGTCCAGGCTGAGAATCTACTCCTACACTCCCAGTGAGGTGCTGCTTTTTCCACACTTATTTTGTGTACCTGGTAAATGGATGGAATTGGAGACTATCATGCTAAGTGGAATAAGCCAGTCCCAAGAACCCAACATTGTCGTCACTGTTTGTCTTGACCTTCTTCCCCCACTAGATTATGAAGAATTTGAGGTCAGTAATCCTACTTCACCCATCTATCTGTCTGCAGAGCTTAGCACAGTGCCTGGCACACAGAATACATGAGCTTGATGAATGAAAGTGGAGAAGTGTCAATAACTAGGTATATAATAATAAAGAATAAGAATACAAAGGACTATAGTCTCAGAGACTACAAGGAAAACAGTAGATGCTTTCTGCTGAGGGTTGGTTTAGAAAGGAATTGAGTTAGACAGGTGATGAAGTTTGTTAGATCAACAGACTATTTATAAGACTGCAATAATATAAACATTCATTGAGCATTCATTCTATCCACATTTAAATTTTAACAAAAATCAGGCAGGCAGCACCGTGGTAGCTTGGTGAACAAAAGAGATTAATTCTGCCCTCCCTACACCTACACCGTTCATGCAATTTACAGCTGATTATTTTAGCACCTCTTCTCAACATGCCAGTCCCTATCCTAAGTGCTTTATGTGCATTTCCATTTAATCCTCATAACAACCCCATGATACAGAGAAAAAGAAGACTCACAGAGATTAGGTCATTTGCTCAAGTCACACACTGTGTGGCAGAGCAGGGATTTAATCCAAAGCCTGTCTGATTACTTTTCCTGCTCCCCATACTCTAACAACAACACACAGTCAACTTTAAAACCACTTGTATTCTATTCAGATATTTGGCTAAGGGGCATCTATGTGATTCTAAAAGTTTTACAGGATGCTTATTTCAACTATTCTTGTATAGAGTGTACTATCAGCATGGGGAGGAAGAGGTAATGAAAATCCATCCAAGAAAATATGGAAGTTGTGCAAGTGGGCATTTATGTTCTGAAGCGGTGAAAGGATGGATATTAGTGTGATTTATCAGCCTCTCCTGACCTTTGGGGCCTGAAAATGGAGGGATGGAATGGTTTCGAGAGACAGAAACTTACCTTGAGCAAGTGCTGCGCTCTGGGCAGCTCTGCCTGTTTATTTCCTGAGGTTGATGATATTACAAAGAAGGCACAAATATGATGGCCAAATATGTTGATATTCCAAAGAGGCACAAATATAAGAGGTGACCTGCTACTTGGGGCAGCAAAGTTATTCAAGGTGTTCAGAAAAACAAAACTGCATCCCACTTAAGTGTTTTTAAATTGGTACATTCTGCAGGAGAGAAAATTTTACTGCAGAATTAACTTTAAGAGTAGAGATGGACAGCAGCAAAATCTACCCAAAGTGTAGGAAGGGGGCAGTCACTTTTTTAGCATAGATCTAGGAAGCCTTTTCCAAATCTGTAGGTAGAGAAATAATTGTGTTTCCATGAAAAACTAGACATGGCCTATAACTTGCCCTTCCCCATGATCTGATTCTGATTCTATGGAAACTATCTTATAACTGCGTAGTGGAGGTAACTGGCAGCGATGCCAGATGTTCTTGCCTATAGACACACAAATGGTTCCTGTCTGGCGGAGGAACCACTCTCCCCACTGTGGAAAAACCAATTCTGCTTCCATTTGCACATGCATTCCAACATTCTTTTACTCTTTTTAATTTTATTCATTATCTCATTCCTTACTAGTTATAACATCTGTCTGGTGTTCTCATTATGACTAAAGTAAAATGATTTCAATTTTATATCCTTATGAGAGTCATGAATTCATCATTTTTGAAAATTATCTCTTAACACCTTATGACCAAGAATTCCCCAGCATGTCCCTTCCTCCTTGACCCAGCTTTGAACTGAGCTTCAAAGTGTGGAAATGCCCACATGCCAAGCTCCACGTTATGGTTCTTGGTTTGGGACCAGATCAAGCTCACCCTCAAGTTTGAAGATCTCCAGGCCATACCCAGGAGTTGATAATGGCTGCCTCTGACCTTCTACCCAAAAGCTGAGAATTCAAATAATGTTTTAAAAAGGCAAAACATATTTAATCAGTTTTATTGAAGTATAATTTATGTGCACTAAAGTTCAGTTCAATATTCTTTGAGAAGCTTCAACAAATGGATATAGTTATCTACCATCACCATAGTCAATGCATAGAACATGTCTATCACCCCAAAAGTCTTTTCATTGCAAAGGGGTACCCTTTGCAATCAGTGGCCTCTCCTACTGCTCTCTTTCTTACACTGTAATCTCGTCTGTTTTAGAACCTCACCTAATGGGAGATCAGAAAGCACCACACCCACATTTGAAGGATTGTTGAGCTAACAGAAATTGAGAAGAAGCAGATGAAGGGAGGCTCTTTGTTCTCTATTTGCCTAAAAACAGGAATTGGGTTTATAAACACAGAAGGTATCTCACCCCCCTTCTAAACCAGGGAGAACAAAAATTAACACAAGAAGACAACTTCAAACTCTTTTGGGAGCAGAGATAGTATTAGAGGAATCTACACTAGCAATCTTTAGTAATTAGCCTTTATCTGCCATTTTTTTGCCTTCCTACAAGTTTCCATCCTTGAAAGTTTAAAGTCCCTTTCCTTTATCTTGTGATTTTTCTACAAATTTACTATTTTTTTTATTGAGGATGCTGTACAAGCTGGAATTAGAATCCACCTCTTTAGGAGCTACTCATTCTCTAGGTGTCTCTCACGTATGCATAAAATATGAATGTTAATATGCTTCTGTTGGCTTTTCTCTTGTTAATCTGTCTTTGGTTTTAGGGGTTCATTGCACCTAAGAACCTATGGGGGTGTTGAAGAAAAAAATATTTTTCTTCCTTTACAATTTGGATATGATCATGCATCATTTAGTCATCATTTAGTCTTCTATAATGCTTGTGAGATTTGTCCATGTTGTTGAATATATCAGTAGCTCATTCCTTGTTATTAATGGATAATATTCCATTGTATGGATTGACCACAGTGCACTTTCTGAGAGTTTTACATTTTATATAGAAAAAAGGTTTCCATGTTTTTATTGGTGGATTACAGTTGCACATAATGGGATTTTTAATGGGAGAAATGGCCAACATCTCATTGGGAGGTACTTCTTCCTGCCGAGGAGGGTGTAAGTCATCCTAAAACTTAAAGTCTTAAATAATTAGTGAAGAACAAAACAGAAATTGTCAGAAATATACTTACAAAAGCACAGCCCCTGATACATCTAGTCCACATGGGTGCTGAGACTAGACAAATAAAAGATGGCTCCAGTGGTTTATTTCAGGGGGTACATCAAAGGCAGAGATAAGGTGTCAGGGACAGAGTCCTGCTTCATGATGTTTTGCAGTCAGCAGGTTGATCGGCATCTTGGTAGGTCACACTCATCTCAGTGAGTGTGGGATCTTTGGCAGAAGTTGAGGGGGAAGTTCACCTGCATCAGGCGGTCAATCCCTGTGGAGGGGCCACAGCAAGTTCTCAATGCAGACTTACCCTCTCATTAGACTACGATGAGCAACATAGTCCACACACAGCTCGTGACATCATTCGTTGTTACATATTTGTACATGCACACTGTATAAAAATATAACTCGACTAATATCATTCCCCTGTATTTCCCCCTCACTCCCCTCCTCCCGGTCCCTTTCCTCTACTGATTTCTGTTTGATTTTCCTGAGATCACCCCCAACATTTTTTCTCTTTTTCTTCTTTGGCTTCCACACAAGAGAGAAAATATACAACCCTTGACCTTCTGGTTTTGGCTTTTTTTTCACTTAACATAATGTTCTCAAGTTCCATCCATTTTCCTGAAGATTACATAATTTATTTTTCTTTATGGCTGAATAAAACTGCATTGTGTAGATATACCACATTTTCTTTATCCATTCATCCATTCATCCATGGACACCTAGGCTGGTTCTGTAGTTTGGCTACTGTGAATCATGCTGCTATAAACATGGGTCTGCATGTTTTGCTAGAGAGTAACTTTAATTCTTTAGGATAAATACCAAGGGGTGGTATAGCTTGGTCATACAGTGGTTCCCACTTCTAGTCTTTTGAGGAAACTTCCATATATCACAGTGCATTTTTATCCATTTCTCCATTGACAGACATTTGAGTTGTTTGCAGTTTGGGGTTATGAACAAGTGGAACTGCTAGGTCATACAGAAAGTGTGTGTTTAAAATTTATAAGGAACGTCCATACTTTTCCAAAGTGACTACACCATTTTATATACCCCAGGAATAGTATATGAGAGTTGCAATAGCTCCTCATCCTCATCAACACCTGGCATTGTAAATCATTTTAATTTTGACTTTTCTAGGTGGGCGTGTAGTGGAATCTCATTGTAGCCTTAATCTGCATTGCCTTAATGATGAATGATAGTGTCTTTTCACTTATCTGTACATCTTTCAGATCTTCTGTTTTAATTGTTTATCTTCTTATTGTTGAGTACTTTTTATACTTTTTAATACTCTGAGTGCAAGTCCTTTATATGTGTTTTACAAATATTTCCTCCCAGTCTGTCGCATGAGAAAGGCATTACTTCTTGACAAATGAGAATTTGCTAACTTAGACTCCCTGAGTGTGCAAACCAGAGCAGCAGCCAGGCTCAGGGGAACTTGAGTTTATGAAACTCCGTAAACTGGCCTCAGAAGAAGCTTCTTCCTGCTTCCACCTCCACCTCCTAGTTTTCTAGAATTTCATTTATTCCCGTTTTCTATGCTGCATTACTTGCTTTCCATAGCGGATGCCATTTTAGTCAGAAACATGTATGTGGAATGTGTGTGTGTTTCTCTCCTGAAGCAAATGAAATACTCTAGTTTCTGCATTTCATAGTTAGCCCAAAATATGGTTTCAGTGCAAAAAAAGCAGCACATATGAAAATTGAACCTTATTATCCTCAATTCAACCTCTGGAAGTCATAACATTGCCTCTGTCTTCTTCTAGTTTCTCTGACTTTTTGGGTCTTTGGAGGAGGTTTAAAAAAAAAGAATGTTCCCATCTGAAAGTTTCTGGTGATATCCAATGCTCTATTAAAACACTAGCCCCAGAGATAAGAATTCTACTGGAAGCACAAGGCAAGGTCCTGTGGTTAGTGGGATTGGTCCACAGGTATTTGGGGCCAAGTTGCATCACAGACAGGCCAGGGATTAGCACATTTATTACAGATTTTCATACCACCCATCTCTTAATCATCCAGAAGGGGAGAGAAAGGGTTAGAAAAAGAGTTTTTTAGAGACCCACTGCAGATGAGAATGCTGGTGGCCTATGCATTCTTCCATTCTACCTTTCTTCCTTACAGAGACACAGTGCAATTTAAGGTACGGAGATGAAGAAATTTTATTTTCCAGCCTCCCTCAGAGATGAGGACGGCCACAGGACAGAGTTTCACAGACAGAACTTGGGCCGATTTCAGCGACAGGGCTTCCCAGCCCTTGCCCTTCCCAGAGCAAGGCTACCCTCCTGCAGCCGCCATCTTGTGACTGACCCTGAGGGAAAGGCCAGAGGGGCACAGAGACCCCCACCCAGCACCTTAACCACCAGCCAAGCCAGCCACTGTCTACCTCACGTGGGAATGATAAGCCTCACATGGCTCTCGATGTGTTTTCCAGGGTTCTTTCTCACTGCTGAACACAATCCCCCACTAACCACCCACGTTCCAGTTCCCGCCTCTGGGCTGCTGGTAGTGGGAGCGAGGGCAGATGCCTTCCCCCTCAGGTTCCCAGTTCTCCTCATTCATAAGAAAGTTCAGCAAGGCATCAAAAGCGACAGAGCCATCCCACAATCCCAAGGCATCCTTCACATTCAGTATCGCAGACCAATGTCCTGGTCAGGATTTGCTGGTGACAGGAATCTCAGGTCACAGGTGCAGCTTGACGGGGATGTGCAGATGTCCCGGGGCTTTCTCATGGTGAGGCCGGCGCTTGCTCTCTCCCTTAGCCCCAGCTCCTGGTGGATTGATCATGTTAACAGATGACAGTATTGCTTTTTGTTCAGGGGACAAGTCTCATTCTTTTTTCCAGGACAGCCTCAATTATCAATATGCTTTTCCGGTCACCAAATAAACCTTCTCTAAGAGTATGTATATTTGTCAAACCATGTGCTCAGTGGGATTTAGATGTGGCCTCCTGTGGGTGACAGTCCCACCCTGCTCCACCCTAAAGCCTGGGCCACTCTCAGTCTTCCCTTCCCCACTCCCTACTAAAGGGGTATATTAGGCACGTCATATGTGGCATCACTTAGATCCCCCTTGGCCTCACCCTGCTCCAGCCATGCCATGGTGACTAGGTCCACCAGGGCACTGCCAGCTTCCCACAGCCAGCGAGTGCCTCAGGCCAACTTGACCCCGCAGCTCCTGCCTCCAGCTGCAGCCTCTCTGACAAGGAGCTGCTCTGCTCTCGCTTGAGCTACTGGAGTGGGCGGGCGAGCATGACCAGTGACCAGTGGCAGGAGGACTCTTGGATAAATGCTTCCCCCTTTGCCGGCCTCGGGCAACTATTCTGAGAGCATTTTATGAGGCCTCTCAGAATGTTCCAGCAGAACTGTGCACCAGATGCCTGCAGCAGTGACCACCTGGATGAGGCAGCCTCGCTTTGGCTTTCCTTGATCCGTCTCTCACCTGCTCCCAGGGGCGGTGTGCACCCACCTATAAATTACTGGCAGGCAAGCCTTTCGCAGGCTCCTCTTTCTGGGGAATATAAGCTGAGCCAGCAGATATATATATATAAAAAAAAGCAAATAAGTGTGTGTGTATGTGTGAGAGTGTGTGTGAGTGTGTGTGTGTGTGTGTGTGTGTGTGTGTGTGTCAGGGTTTTCCCCCTGCCTTTCTAATCGTTGGTTTAGTCACGGATACACTGACTCATTCTATCTCAGTTGACCACCAGTCACAGAACACTGTTATCTCCCCATTCATGCAATTGTTCCACATGGTTTTGCAAAACTCAGAGTTTGCATAAGTCACAATTACTGCTAGATTATCACCCTGGATTTTAAAGTTGCAGAACCTGTAATGCAAACATTCACGTGCATATCACTTAAAGATAGGTTTTGCTGTTGAAATCACCTGTATTTTCATGGGTAATGAAAGGAGGACTCTGGCCCCTTTCCTCTGGGCTTAGCATTCAATTTTTTACTCTAAATCGGTTTTCTAAGGTTTACACACATCCTTCCACTCTTGTCCTATCCTGGTGGCTTTTTGCACAAGATTAGAAGGATATGCGGGTAAAGACACAAACATACCAAAAATAACATGAGTAGGTGCTGAGAGAAATCCCCAAGGAGCTCTGCAAACCTGAAAACGAAAAGCCTGTCCTCCTGGGAGCTGCTGTCTCCCCTGAGCCCTATCTTCATGGCATTAGTCTCTCCTCCTGTTTCATGTGTTTCCACACATAATGCAACTTTTTCCATATCTCTGACTTGTTATCAGCACCTTCTAGAACAATCTGTGTAAGTTCATAAAATTGGCACTAGTCATGACTTTGGGACCTGGGGGCAGCTGTACCTGACTAGGGAGTGTGACCAGGAAGCCCCGTTTGTAGTTTCCTGTCTCTCGATACCCAAAGGACCAGAAATCATTAGCTCCTAGGAGTTTTCTGATATTTATAAGCGGTCTTGTGAAAATGTCTCCATTAGTGTCTATTTTCAGTTATCCTATTAAATATCCTAGTAGGAAAATAAAAGATCAAAGATCCCAAAGGTCGACCTCCTGCTTCCTAGCTGGCGTCGTGCTGCTCAGCAGCCGAGAGCGGCCAAGTCCCACAGCATTAATATCCTGGGAAAGAGCGGAGCGCGCTAGTCCCTCGGGGATCCTTGCCTGGGTTTGGAGGCATTTTGCACTCTATCAGGCGAAAGGAAACACACATTAGCCAAATATGGGCAGACTGCTCAGATGCTGTGAAGGATTCCCGGTGGAGCTCCTTAGAGTTTTTCTGACTGATCTTCGACTTCAGGGTTACAGTCAAGAAGCCGCATGGCAAGGGATGTGTTCCAACGTGGCAAACAGCTCACCAGCGCCACACCCGCACAGGCCTTCCATAGGCAGAGGGAGGTGCAGGTGTTGGACTCAAAGCACCTAAGCCCCCACTCCCCAGCCAGGAGGGTCAGGAGGGGGTGTAACAAATAAAAGGGACTCACTCCTCAGAGAGGACCCCCCTCAGCTGATGGCCAGACCACCATGCCCAATATTGGCTAAATATTTCAAGCCTAAATTTAGGTAAAAATTAGCATTAGACCCAAAGGGTGAGATTTTTGTCTGCACACCTAGAAAAAAAATCATTACCAACCTTCAGACCACCACAGACAAATACAGGCCCCTGATGTGCAGGGTTAATCTTCTGTTCTCTTAGCCCATGGAGTGTAGCACATACCCCTGCTTCACAAAGCCCTGAAGACCCAGAGGGACCTGGGCTCACAGATTTGCTGGAGCTGATGAGAACAAGGCCCCAGGAGCAGGCCCCAAGGTGACACAGAAAGAAGCCCTCCCTCCTCCTGACCCAAGGTGAGGATGGACAGGGGTCAGCAATACCTGAACACCTCTGCCCCGAAGGACTTCAGACAGGGACAGAAAAATGAAGGGACTTTGAACCACTGTTAGCTGCAGAAGTCTGGGAGATGACTGAGCCAGGTATTTGCTAAGCGATTTAATGAGACTACATAAGCAATAAGGAGAGGTTGATAGGGGTTTAGGGTCACTGAAGTTTCCAGGGTGAATTAAGTAAGAGGAGAGAGGATTTAAAAATTAACCTGTGTGTGAATGTACTATGTTCTGAACAGGAATTAAAAAGCAAACAAGGATTCATTGATCCCCTCCTCCTTCCAGAGGAGGACTCTGGCATGTCAGGAGCAAAACTGAGTGGTTAAGAATGCACTGTGCTGGGTCATTAAATGAGGAGGCTAATCGATAGTCAGATGCTGGGGTTTAGGTACCCACTGGCTAGCTAACCCAGGGATCTAGAAGGGAATCAGAGAAGGGCTGATTGGCTCAGGAGAGATTAAATCTTTAAGGTTTCTCTATTAAAAAAAAATTGCTTGTTCCTCTCACATCTCTTACTTTAATTCAGTATTAACCTAAGCAAAAAAAAAAAAGATCACCACTCTGAGCATTTCCTTTGGTGGCAGGTAACAGATGTAAAGGGCCCAATTTGTGATTACGTGATTCACTTATGCAACTGCAATTAAGCTGCCAGTTAGGCTCACGTTGCTGAATAAAAATTACAATCTAGTTACTTATTAGCCACCTTGAACCTCTCTCCCTAAGAGCTGGAGGGTTGGTGAAGGAGCCAATTCACACAGAGCCGGAGCGCTCTGCCTTGCTATTTGTTGTGGTCTTAAAATCCAATGGCTCATGAACATCCTGTGTGTGGCTAAACAACCCGCCTGCCCAGGGATGACTCCAGGCTAATCAGATTAACAGGCCCACCAGCCACCTGCCAAGAGGCTTACCTCCCAGTGGGAGGAAACAGATCTGACTCCCTTCCAAGTGAGGTGCAGGGCCCTGCTCTTCAGGACCCCCCAGATGAAGCTGGGACTTGACAGACCAGGAGGGGAGGCAGAAGCACAGAGGGCGTTTCTCCAGAGCTCATAAAGGTGGGGCTTAGGACACGGAAATCACCAGGGCTCCTTCACTCACTGCCTATTAGGATTCTGAGGCCAGCAGGTGGTAAGGAAGGAAAACAGAGGGGCAGCAGTTCACAACTGGCCCAGTAACTAAAGGCACAGTCAGGAACTCTTTCAGGACTTCCTGGATTCCTGGGCACTCCTGGGAGAAACCAGTTGCACCCACTCTTTGCTTATAAACCCATGGATTATAAGTTTTCTGGCTGGAAAGAGCAAGGGAGGAGATAACCCTATTGCCAAATTCTAGAGTCATTCATTGAGGCAGACCCCAGGCCAGTGCTTACCAGGGACTGAGACATTGGGGCAGACTGCAGTGATGGTTACAGGACCATATGAATGTACTTAATGCCATCAAAGTACACATTTAAAAATGCTGAGAGTAAGTTTTATGTAATGTATATTTTGCTATAATAAAAAAAAATTCCAGAATCAATAATGTCAGTGTTATTTCCTGCATAATTCACATAATATACAGCCTACTACTGAGGTTTCTCCGTGTTTTAAAAAAACTACATTACCAAGGGATGCCAAAAAGATAAACTTCAAGGAATTGGAGATGCGCCTCTATCCGTTCCGCTCGAGGCATTTATGTGAAACATTTCCCAGAGAACATGTCAGCCCAGGTCCCTGTGCGTCAGCCTGCTGTGTGCACATCTGCCTCCAGGCCCCAAACCCTCCCCATATCCAGGCGAAGTTGCTGGAAAGCCAGAGTGTGGTTTCCTGGCCCCCAAACACCTCCCTTCTGTTTTTTTTTTTTTTTTAAATCCCAAACATGGTACTCTCTTTCTTTCCTGATTCCAGGAGAGGGTCTAACGTACTCATTAACACTGAGGTGAAGAGGGTAAGGAGACTTCTACAGTCTTCCCCCTGAGACATTCACATTTCACTGGAAGCTAAGTTTTTAGCAGGAAGAATTAAAATTAAAAATGGGAATAGTGTTTGCTCCTCTCTGACTCTTTCCTTCAACCTCTTTTTGTGCCTCAAAAGCAGGTAAGGTTTCTGATTGGATTCTGCTTGCAACTCTCTTAGACAAGCTTGGAATTTTTTCTTTTTTTTTTGGGGGGGGGGGGGACAGGGTCACTCAGTTACTGAGCCACATTCTGAACCCTTTCATATATTTTACTTTGAGTCAGGGTCTCGCTGAGTTGTTTAGGGACTCACTAAATTGCTAACCTCAAACTTGGATCCTCCTGCCTCAGCCTCCCAAGTCTCTGGGATTACAGACCTGTGCCACCATGCCCGGTGGAGATTTCTTAACTGAAGTCTCTCCCTGGTTGATTTCTCCATTGGGCTCCATTCTCAGAAGCCCAGACCCTGCTCTCTCCCTCAGTTGCCAGGCCCAGAGCCACATGCCAAGTCAAGTTGTTCACCGGGCACAGAAATGTCTCTGAGGCACCTTCTAAATCTGTCAAGACCAATTTAGAAACAGAAAACTGAAGCCACAGGGAGATGTTGGGGACACACTCGCGGAGAACAGAGCCAGCCTAGGCCTGAAGGCAATTTATTACTAATCAGATGGGTGGCGCCAATGGAATGAGACCACATGGACGCTGGCAGAGAGCACAGGGGAGTTCTGTCTTCATTCAAGCCTGTAGCCTGTCCCGGGACAAAGGAGCAAAGGTCCCTTAAACATAAACACAGGCAACTCTCGGGAGGAAACAGTCTCTTTTAAATCTGCAAAATTACACCAAGCAGGGACCAGGCC